>NW_013953095.1:255134-256495 GCF_001266775.1 Austrofundulus limnaeus | reverse complement strand
GACCAGTAATATTTGGGGTCACAAGTTTTTGCCATGAAATTTTTGTGGGTCAGAAGATAAAAAGTTTGGGAACCACTGCTATAGAGCATGCTATCAGTGCTCATTCAAGTGTCCAACTTTGAAACACCTACTAGATTTTATAGTTTGCATCCCATCATGTTTTTTCAGCAGTTGGATACAGACTTATTTAAGTAAAATGAGCTTATTTGGCTCCAGTTAAAGAGAATAGAGAAGAAAGCTGTCCTGATGTTGGAGCACCATCTCCTGGATGTAAAACAAATGACACAAGGATCTGAGTTCAGCTGTTTGTCCCACATAGAGACACCAGACAAACCATGGGGACATTTTGTTCAGTCTCCTCTTCAGTGCCTTCACAGCAGTCATTTAAATTAAAGCAGTTTTATTCCTAAAGCACATTTAAAACAACCATGACCAGTGTCTCTTTAAACCTTTTTATTCAGGCAGGCTTTCATTCTGTAGCATTGATGTAGTGATTCAATAATCCTACAGAAGCTTCGTTCAAACCAGGTGTGTTGGAGCAGAAGAACGTGAAACATGCAGGATAGTGACTCTTGGGGACCAGGATTAACAAATAGTACAATGTTTATTTTTTCTTGACTTCAGGGTTTCAGATAAACCTGTCTGGAGTGACTCAAAGTAAGAATGGGACTCTTCCACTGAGCACGCTGACCTCTGCTGTCTGTGGGACGTGTCAGTAGTCTAACGTGGTTTCCTTCATGTTAACCTGCTGCTGCTCACTGACTGATCAGTGTTGATCTCTTTATTTGGAGTGGGTAAAAGGGACCACTGTAAACTACTGCTGGAGCCTGTGTGGTGTTCCTGGTAGCTGGGGGGTCTGTTCACTGCTTTACCTGTCCCTCATGTCTCCAGGGTTAAAGGTTACAGGATGTGTCTGCACTGTGGACATGGTTGGTTCAGACACGGCAAAGATGTAACACTTAATGCCAGCACCTTCGGTYATACTTTACCCTTCTGCTGTACGTGGGTCAAAACGACTGTCAAAGCCTCCGTTTGATACAAGGACAGCAGGAGGGTTAAAACCAAAATCTGTTTTCAATCAGACTGAATTTATCTAATCGTCTGAGTGGAATTTAAATAAATTCTGTCTTAAATCTGATCCAGGTGCTATCTGAGTGCTAACAACACTTTGGTGTCTGAACAGAACTGTTTGAGTTGGTTCTGATCAGGGATTTCCAGTGTTTCATAATCAATCACACACATCATGCATGTCTTTTATTTTGAAAGTGTAGTCACTAGCTGTGTTTCCATTACAAATGTGCGCAAAACTTTGTCGATATTCTGCTAATGTCGAAAAAAACACAGTTTCACAACTGCAGTGT
>NW_013953095.1:252039-253816 GCF_001266775.1 Austrofundulus limnaeus | reverse complement strand
AATGGAAACACAGCCGTGTGAGCATCGGGAACACACTGCTGGTGTTTGAGCTTGAGATAACCCTAAATGTTTATTAAATGATTTGAGTAAATTTATTAAACTCATCCTCCTGTTTGAGGGAAATTCGAGTTTTGGGCAGAAATGTAATTTTTCCTGAATTTTGCCGACATGAAGGCTTGTCTCAAGATGTTTGTGAGGAAGACTTGTGTGTTCAGGTTGTGTGGACCAGCTGGGTCAACCAACAGTGTGCTGTGCACGTTGTGGCAATGTGGMCCTGTGTGTTTCTCTTCCTGTCAGGTAAACGTAAAGCTCTGAAGCTGAACTTTGCCAACCCACCGGTAAAACCCACCTCCAGGCTCCCACTCCATCCCACGCCTCCGTCTTTCCAGAACCCTCACATGTGAGTAAAGCCAGCTCCGGTTTCTGTTGTGTTCTGGTTTCGTTTTTGTAAACTATTTGTTCTTACAGTCAGACCAYACTAAAACACTTCTGATGGAGTCTGGATGATCCCAGTTTTTATTTCTGGGCTTTCGTCCTTGTTTTCTGTCCTCTGGGACCAGTCTTTACCCAGTCTGTCCTGGTTTTACAGAGAGCGCCTGCGCACACACAGCATCGAGTCATCAGGAAAGCTGAAGATCTCGCCGGAGCARCATTGTGACTTCACTGCAGAAGATCTGAGAGACCTTGGTGAGATTGGTCGTGGGGCCTATGGCTCCGTCAACAAGATGGTCCATAAACCAACCGGCCAGATTATGGCTGTAAAGGTGAGAAACTCATAAACTGACCTACAGTAGAAACCAGATGTTTACATACTCTAAAACAGAGGTTCTCAAACTGGGGCCTCAGGACCCCCAGGGTTCCGTGAGTTGTGTCTTGGGGGTCCCCAAAAAATTTCAAGAAATTGTTATTTTGGTTTTTATTTCAAAAAATGCATATGGCGAATAATGGACTAGTAAAACAAACATACTAAATCAAACAAAAATACTATTACCATGGCATTTAGGGGTTAAAATTACAGTAAATTATTTTGCATTAACAGCATGTGGTTTATTAAGGGGGTCCCTGGAATTGTTTCACCCTTGTAAGGGGTCCCCAGACCCAAAAAGTTTGAGAGCCCCTGCTCTAAAAGACACACACATTTCTTTTCACACTGTTTGATGTGAAATAAGAATAAACTTTTCCCATTTTAGGTCAGTTAGGATTAACAAAGTCTTTTCTATTTGCTAAATGACAGAATAATAAGAGATAATTTTTTAAAGGCTATTTCTACCACTTTCTTTAAAGGGATCCCTGATTAGTTGTAACATTAGACTTTATTTAATAAACATTTATTTTAACTGTAAAATAAAGACTGAATGTTGTTTGTAGGATGTTTAGTTTTTATCATTTTTAAACTAAAAGTTTAAAAATATATTTTAACATGGACAGAGCCATTTTATTTACACACAAAGCATTCTGGGTAAATGATGACATGGATAGGTCCTCGGTGCGAGGCTGCTAGCGAGCTATATCCACCCTGAAGGTTAATCTTGGACAATATCTGATGATCGACTCTTTTAAATGAAACCAGAGAGTGATGTGAGAGAGGAGAAGGTAGAAATGACTCAGCCTTTAACTGAAAATATGGATGGAGGACAACAGAGCTGCTTCATGGAAGAACCACCTCAGCTTAGCCTGATGGCTTTAGCATTAGCCCAAATGCTATCACCATATATGTGTATTATCTCAGTGCTACACATTCTCCTCTCATCACTGAGGTCCTCCATCCACATAACAG
>NW_013953095.1:250328-251987 GCF_001266775.1 Austrofundulus limnaeus | reverse complement strand
CAGTTTAGCTTGTTTGTCGCGCTAGCGCTGAGCTAATATGTATAAGGCAATGTAGTGTCAGGGCTAGCGTGAAGACTAAAGCTGCGTTCCATTAGTCCTTGGAAGTGGTAATTTCCCAGTTCCCATTGGTAGATTTAAACTGGAACGCCCCCTCCAGTGGTAATATTCCACTCGTAAAGTGGAAGAAATTAAACTGCCCCCAGTTTAGATTTCAAGATGGCAGCTGCTCGCAACTTTAGATAGTTAACTCCGTAACTTTTACTGTTAATTATCTTTTTTAAATTTTTTGTGCATGTTTAATCTCTCAAACCCAGGATGACAGAAACCAGAAGTTGGCCACTTCTCATATATTATTGGCTCTGGACAGCTGATACTTGAACCCAGTTGGTCAAATGAGGTGTCAATCGAAAGAGGACGGCCTAGACGTCCATTTTGATGCATTGAACATGGACACAGGATGCACAGAAACACAGAACGACCTTTCAAAATAAAATGAAACAAAAATGGCACGCGAGCGTTCCGCTGAATGTTAACAGAATTATTTTAAAGGATGTCATATTTGTTAAAGTTTTTATTGTACTCATCATAGTAAAACTTGTTCTTTAGTGAATAGAAAAAACATAAACTATCAGTATCTATCAGAAAAGTTCATGTTTTCTGTTCTCCTCAGAGGATTCGCTCCACCGTGGATGAGAAGGAGCAAAAGCAGCTGCTCATGGATCTGGATGTGGTGATGAGGAGCAGCGACTGTCCTTACATCGTCCAGTTCTACGGCGCCCTCTTCAGAGAGGTCCGGTCCTAACGATTCACTGAGAATCAGCAGATTGTTTCTCATTTCATCACTAAATGAACTTTAAAATTAAACCAGTCTGTTTTTATCTGTTTCAGGGCGACTGTTGGATCTGCATGGAGCTTATGTCTACCTCATTAGACAAATTCTACAAATATGTATATTGTTCATTAGATGATGTCATTCCAGAGGAAATTTTAGGCAAAATAACATTAGCTGTAAGCACCTGTATCATGTTTGCTCYTTATATTTTACATGTTTATGTGTGCAGAGTATCAAAAAATAACCAAAAACGTTTTGTTGTCATTTTTAACAGACTGTTAAAGCACTGAACCACTTAAAAGAAAACTTGAAAATAATTCACAGAGGTATGTTCATTTTTATTTTGTTAAAGCAGTAAAAGATTTCAGTTTTTAGGTTACATTTCACTGAATGGATGTTKTTCTGTTTTGTATGTTTTAGACATCAAACCTTCCAACATCCTAATGGATCGAAGGGGGAACATCAAACTGTGTGATTTTGGTATCAGTGGTCAGCTGGTGGATTCTATAGCCAAGACAAGAGATGCAGGCTGCAGGCCTTACATGGCTGTAAGTCACCAGAGAGGAGCTTCATGTTTAAAGTCACACCAGGGATTTAGAATGGAATATATCCTTCAAACTGGAAAAAACCCACATATTCTCCTCTCACACATACAGCGGGTAAAATAAGTATTGAACACGTCAACATTTTTCTCAGTAAATATATTACTAGAGGTGTTAATGACATGAAATTTTCACCAGATGTCGGTAACAACCCAAGTTTGTAATAATGTGGAATGGCACAGGGAAAAAGTATTGAACACATGAAGAAAGGGAGGTGTAAAAAGG
>NW_013953095.1:246891-249203 GCF_001266775.1 Austrofundulus limnaeus | reverse complement strand
CACCTCTAGTAATATATTTACTGAGAAAAATGGTGACGTGTTCAATACTTACTTTACCTGCTGTACGTATTCTCTCACACACATAAATTCACAGAAAAATAGTTTATATTTCTCTGTGTGTGTTTTCAGCCTGAAAGGATAGACCCCAGTGCTTCCAGACAAGGTTATGATGTTCGCTCTGATGTTTGGAGCTTGGGAATCACTCTGGTGAGACAATCATGGAATGAATGAAGCTTAAATTAGTGAGAGAAATTCTTCTGTTTTCCCACCATGAGCTCCTCTCCTCTTGTTTTCAGTATGAGTTGGCCACAGGACGATTCCCTTACCCCAAGTGGAATAGTGTTTTTGATCAGCTGACCCAAGTGGTGAAGGGAGAACCTCCCCAGCTCAGCAACTCAGAAGAGAGGCAGTTCTCCCCCAAGTTTATCAACTTTGTTAACCTATGGTAGGTGCCTGTTTAATAAAAAGGTTTTCCCAACCTGCTTTGTTTTTGTTTCTCTTCAGGCTTTGTTCATTCATTTTGAATCTGAGATAATTTCCTAGCTCTGCATACAGTGATTGATTAATTTTTCTTCTTGTCCAGCCTTACAAAGGATGAATCTAAGAGGCCAAAGTACAGAGAGCTTCTGGTGAGTTGCACTACTCATCTTAATGTTTTAGTCCTCAGTGCTTTAGTCATGGAAAGGATCAAAAATAAAACTTTTGGTAACGTTTTAATGGGAAAGGCTTAGAAGTAATTTTTAAATGGTACTAGAGAGAGACTTTAAGAGGAGTTTGTTTAAATATATGTTTAAAAATGGTTCCTTCAAACCAAAATGATTAAACTTCCTGTTAAGTTTATAGTTTGAGTTGAAAAGGCTTTTGTTGGAGGTTTTCAAAGGTTGTGTGTACAGAATTTTATAAGTGCCATAAAGTCTGATGGAGGTCGGGTCTTTGTGATCTTGTCATGTTCACAAGTCATGACAAAACTCAAGCTTTTAAACAATTTTATTTACTGGAAAAATTTGAATTAGTTTCATGTAAATCTCCGGGAGTTTATTAAAATGTCTGTAAATCCCATGAAACTGTTTTTGATCCACAAACACCAACTTCTTGTCAGGACCACAGTTTCAGTTGGTAAATGAAGCTGGCATCTCGCTGCGTTTCAGCTGATGGAGACACAAATGATCCATTTCTTACATGAGAGAGAGGCTCTACAACTCTCAGGACGACACTGAGGCTGTGTCTCAATTCAGGGGCTGGGTCCTCATGAGGACCCAGCCCCTGAATTGAGACACAGCCTGAGAATCTCTGAAAGTTTTGACATTTTCGAAATTCTCCAGTGTTGTTTGTAGTTTTTTTTGCCAAGAGTCTTATCCCAGTGTAATACTAACCTTATGGTCATGCACATATGTGTCTCTGACTTTTTATATGTAAAGCAGTTGAATGAACCAGTTATAAAATGTGATGATGGTAAATCATTCACCACAAATCATCATTTATTTACCTCTAGAACAAAGTCACCCTCTGTTTGCTGTTGTGCAACAGTGGGCCCAAACTTTAWAAATTAAATTAGATTAGATTTGCTTGAAAATGTTAATCATGACAAAGGCTACATTAACGTTGCAGATCTTAATACTCAATTCTGATTTTGTTATTATTTTTTAGTCGTTCACATAAACACGTTCTCCATCAGACTCCAGTGTGAACCTGATTCTGCAGAAAAAGACGTGACGTCACTCTCAGCTCTGAATTAACAGAAGTAAAATGGATGCTACACATGTCGGCATGTGTGCRTTGTTTTTACAGTCGTTGTGAAATCACAGCTGATGAAGTAATTATTTGCTCTGCTTGCTTTGTCCAGTGTTTGCATTTGACCCTGCCTTTAGCTGGGTACTCCAGTGCAGCAGTGTATTTCTGGATAAAGGAACGACGTTCTGAAAGTGAAACTAACTAAAGTATCGATCCTGTAACTTTACTATGGATGTGGTCTGACACAAACATGACTGCTGACTCTCAGTCAGCCAGGACATGGAAATTTAAAAGAACAAAGTAACTGGACTTGTGTTCTGTAGCTGAAGACATGCAGAGTTACATGGATGGATCACCTCTACCTCTACCTGTACCTCTACCTGTACCTCTACCTGTACTTGTACCTCTACCTGTACCTGTACCTCTACCTCTACTTGTACCTCTACCTCTACCAGTACCTCTACCTGTACCTCTACCTGTACCTCTACCTGTACCTCTACCTCTACCTGTACCTCTACCTGTACCTCTACCTGTACCTCTACCTCTACCTGTACCTCTACCTGTACCTCTACCTGTACCTG
>NW_013953095.1:244526-245683 GCF_001266775.1 Austrofundulus limnaeus | reverse complement strand
TACCTGTACCTCTACCTGTACCTGTACCTCTACCTCTACCTGTACCTCTACCTCTACCTCTACCTGTACCTCTACCTGTACCTCTACCTGTACCTCTACCTGTACCTCTACCTCTACCTCTACCTGTACCTCTACCTGTACCTCTACCTGTACCTCTACCTGTACCTCTACCTCTACCTACCCTCATCTGGATTTATCATGTTCAGACTGTGATAATATAGAATGGAAAGGGGGAAAACATTTTGCTTCCTTTAAATGACGTGCTAATTTTAACTACTTTTTGCTAACTTTAGCTGTTTTCTGCTATTTCAGCTATAGTTCTTCTTTTTGCTATTCTTCTGTTTTTTTTCTGCTTTATTTGTGCTTTTTTCTGCTAATTTGTACTATTTATGCTTCTTACAGTTGCTTTCTGCTGTATTCAGCTATTCTACAAATGTAGCTAAATTTAAGCTGTTATTAGCCAAAGTTAGCTTTCTAAGCTAATTACATATTTTTTTGGCGCTGTTTCAACTTTATTCTGCTAAATTCAGCAAAATTGTGCTCCTTATGTATCCTGATGTTAATTAAAATGTTTCCAGCTACTTTTTAGCTGTTTTACTGGAAACTTCAGCTGTTTTTCCTACTTTACTTCAAATGATCACTTTATAGAAGTTTTATGAGGGGTTTTCAGCTAATTTTGAATTTTTTTTACAACCATTTCACCATCTGGGTGCTACTTTCAACTTGATTCTGTTACCTATAGCTTATTTCTGTGCTAACTTTAGTTTTTTTGCTGCTATATTAGCTAAAATTCTACGTCTTTTTGCTATTCCTTTGCTTTTTCTGCTTTGTTACTTTTTTCTGCTAATTTGAACTATTTATGCTTCTTACAGTTGCTTTCTGCTATATTAAGCTATTTTCTACAAATGTAGCTAAATTATAGCTGTTATTTGCCAAAATTAGCTTTCTAAGGTAATTACACATTTTTTGGCGCTGTTTTAACTTTATTCTGCTAAATTCAGCAACATTATGCATCCTGATGTTAATTAAAATGTTTCCAGCTACTTTTTTTATTTTATTTTTTCATTTTATTTACCGTTATTTTACCAGGCAAATCCCATTGAGATCTCAGATCTCTTTTTCAAGGGAGGCCTGGGCCTGAAGGCAACCTATTGTAC
>NW_013953095.1:242224-243027 GCF_001266775.1 Austrofundulus limnaeus | reverse complement strand
GTTAAATGCAGAGACTTAAAGGAGACCTATTATGCTAAATTCACTTTTTAAAAGTTTTTTTTACTCAACTTTGGCAAATAGGCTTTAACAAGGYTTTAATAAGCTAAACAATAGAAGTACATGAGAAAACATGTTCATAACAAACAAAAATAAAAAATTTAACTCTTTGTGTCCATGTCAGTCTCAATCCCTGGTCTCCCACCCTCTGATCCAACACTCTACCCACTGTGCTATAGGAGGCTTGTTATAAAATGAGCTACACATTACACAACAACACCGTGACGGCTTTTTATACGGAGGAGCAGGAGCTTCACCCAGGGTTTGCTAGGTAAGGGGCTGAACGCAGGTTCTGGTGGGTTGTCGTACGGCTTGTGACATCACAAAATGTAGGAAGTATAAAACTTCACATTAATATACATGAAAATACATTTACTTACAGTAAATATGCCCCTGTGTGCATTTTTTTGGTCCTAGGACTGTTTTCTTAAGAAGTACACACCCAAAAGTTGAGTAAAAAAACTTTTAAAAAGTGAATTTTGCATAATAGGTCTCCTTTAAGTCTCTGCATTTAACCTATCACACATGTGCAACATGGAAACAAACCTGGAGTCGAATCGGCTACCTTCTGATCACAAACAAGCTTGGCTTCTCTACTCCCTGCACCACTACCCTAGTTTATGATTCCTGAGTTCAAATCTTTTTTGAGTTCAACCAAAAACTTAGAAAGTCAACCAAAACTTAGAAAGTCAACCAAAAACTTGGACAGTCAACTAAAAACTTAGAAAGTCAACCAAAAACTTAGA
>NW_013953095.1:238384-242065 GCF_001266775.1 Austrofundulus limnaeus | reverse complement strand
CTCCGCACAGAAAGACCCCAGGTCCGAACCGGGGATCGAACCCAGGACCTTCTTGCTGTGAGGCGTCGGTGCTAACCACTGAGCCGTCGTGCCGCCCAAGCTGTTTTACTGGAAACTTTGGCTGTTTTTCCTACTTTACTTCAAATGATCACTTTTTAGTAGTTTTATGAGGGTTTTTTTCTGCTAATTTGTACTATTTATGCTTCTTAGTTGCTTTCTGCTGTATTCGGTTATTTTCTACAAATGTAGCTAAATTTTAGCTGTTATTAGCCAAAGTTAGCTTTCTAAGCTAATTACACATTTTTTGGCGCTRTTTCAACTTTATTCTGCTAAATTCAGCAAAATTGTGCTCCTTATGCATCCGGATGTTAATTAAAATGTTTCCAGCTACTTGTTAGCTGTTTTACTGGAAACTTCAGCTGTTTTTCCTACTTTACTTCAAATGATCACTTTTTAGTAGTTTTTTTTTTTGTTGCTAATTTTGGATTTTTTACATCCATTTCACCATCTGGGTGCCACACTCAACTTGAGTCTGCTACTTTTAGCTTTTTTATGCTATCTTTAGCTTTTTCTGCTATATTAGCTAAAATTCTACTTCTTTCTGCTATTCTTCTGCTTTTTTCTGCTTTGTTATACCTTTTTCTGCTAATTTGTGCTGTTTATGCTTCTTATGGGTACATTCTGCAATGTTCAGCAGTTTGCTGCAATTTTAGCTAAAGTTTAGCTGTTGTTAGCTAAGTGTATGAACAGGTTGAATAGAAAGTCTGCATGAGTTRCATGGCAGTTACTGTTTAATGTGTAAGCAACAAGACAGATTTCTTTTACAGTTCTGTTTCCTTATTCTTACCAGGTAAAATATTTTACTAACACAGATATTAGCCTGAATCTGTTTGTGTTTTTTTCCTCCAGAAACACCCGTTTAATCTGATGTACGAGGAGCGCTTCGTGGATGTGGCCACYTACGTGTGTCGCATCCTGGATCAGATCCCCTCCTCCCCCATCTCTCCCATGTACGTGGACTGACCCCAGGACCCCTGTTAGAAACGTACCTACGTGTGCGGTATACCGAGCTTTGTGATGCAACTCTTGTCATTTTAGCTGTTGTTTACACGTTCCAAAGAACAAACAAACAAAAGTCAAAACCTCACAGTGCAATGAAATCAGTACAAATAATCTTTTCCTTCAACCATCACTTTATTGTAAAACCCAAACTCTCATCATCCATCAGCTGGCAGAAACACTTGAAACAGTATTGTTKTCTTAGTAAAACACAACTTTGTATGTGAGAAAAATAATTAGATTAAGCATATATGGAATAATATACTTGAAACTTGTTCAGAAAAACAGGACTTAGTAWTGAAATGTTTTGAAGCTCATGTATGAACAAACAACAGATTGTACATTGTGTTTGTGTTTTCATGTACAGATGCAACACATTTTCACACAAGCTGTTGTGAGCACCTTTCCCACATGCTTTATCAAAGATTATGCACAAGTTGTTTGTTTGTTTGTTTGTTTGTGCTGGACAGCTGATTGATTTACCCAGAACGCAGTCTGTAAGATGTTGTTGGAACAGTTTTTAGTTTCCTCACATCTGGTTCTGGCCTCAGTTTGTGTCTTGTTTTGTTTTGTTCGAGTCACACAGGCACGCAGTTTAACAATGTTTATTGTTTTCTAGATTTATTAGCTGTAATCTTAATATTTTGGTAAGTTGTTAGGAGAGGGTCGTTGTTTCAGTGGTGATACAGAATGGGAATTCTGGCCTGCTGGCTGTTTGWCTTTTCATCAATCACATAAATGAACAGTAAAATGTGAGAAATGTATAAAATAGCTGAAAATAATTAATTTGAGACAGTAAAACATTAAACTACAGTTTCTATAAAACAATGCAGTCAGTAACATTTAAATAATGAAACAAGCGTTTTTTGAAGAAATGCAGATTGCTCACTGCCTTGCATGGTAGTTTTATRCAATAATGTTGCTCCATACGTTAGTGCTCAGAGTATATTTTGGGGATAACTCTCAGCTACTACCACAACAGATGTTAGCATCTGTAAAGCTAACCTGGGCTCGGTGTTGTTTGGTAAGGTTGTGGCAGCCATTTTTAATTGAACGTTAAACGAACATTCATCAGCTGCAGATGCACATTAATGATTACGTTTATTTATTTACATGTGCTATTCTTAACTAACTTAGGTTGAACAAGGACTGAGCTTTTCTCGCAAATAAAACATTTTTACATTTTAACCGTTTAAATGAATGCACAAAATATTAGCATTTAATAWAACCGATAAATAAACTGAGTTTTAGCAAATAATACACCTAAATCTGGTTCCAACTGAAATTAAAATAATTTTTTATTGTCCTAAAAATACTTTCTGGACAAGACAAACAGACTATGTTTTATTCTGTCAGCTTGGCTCTGTTGATCAGTGGACATGTTCTCAGATGAAAGTTTAGTTTTGTGACTAAAATAAAATGAGGAACAAACTGATGCTTCTCCAATCCCTGTTGTACTKTTCCTTTTAATATGTTTTATTTTCCACTGATGTACATAAATATGTAAATAATGACCTGTTTCAACAGTCGGGAGGAGAAGTGGCTGCACACAGGATCTATTTAACTGTTGCTGTATCTCTGTGACTTGTCAACAACTCAGCCAGCGTATAAATCCATCAAGCTGCCAGATTCAGCCTGCAGCAGGAGCTAAAGTCCTGACACAAAGTTAAATAAATAAAAACAACAACTGTAAATTCTGCTAAACACATCTCATTATGTTCAACAGAAGAACTGTAAAAACAGGAGGAAACTCACTCCTCGTCTCTAAAATCACAGAACTCAGCATGTCTCTGTGGTCTGCACTCATCGTGGTTCAGTTTCACCTGGAAGGACCTCTCATATCCTGGACTTATTTTATCTGGAACTGTTGGCCACAAATCAATATTTTCCACTAAGAAAGCAACAGGCCACCTCTCCCTCTGAACGCTCATAGAGTAAGCTGCCTAACCAAACTGAACAAATGGTTTTATGGATCCTGTAAAAACCAACACAAATACATACTTTATTGGAAAAAACTGTTTTTTTGTCTTACAGTTCGTTAATCTCCTCCTCGTCTTTATCAAACTGTTAAACCTGTTGTTTTGTTAAAGAGCCAATATCATGTGTTTCTCAGGCTTATATTTAAATACTATACCATAATAAAGTATCTATGTCACCTGTAGTTGTTATTAAAATGCTGTTTTTATGTTTAAATAGAAAAAACTTATCTTCTCATCACTTCCTCTTCTAAACACCTTGAAATTGGCCTCTGTCTCTTTAAGAACCATCCTCCGCTTCTGCCCCGTCCCGTTGGGGGGGACGCATGTGGGGGTGGTTTGTTTCGCGTGTGCGCTATGATGCAGTTTACTTGGCATCTGAAAATACATTTCCTCAAAGGTATTTTGTATCTGAAAAGAGCTTCACTAGCTGTGTTTCCATTGACCATGAAAATGCGCAAATTAGAATTTAGAAAATAAATTTGCTCAATGGAAACATGTCATTTTTGAAAAAAAATTGTTTTTCGGCAAAATGTTTTTGCTCTAGGTTGAGGTGGTTTTTCAGTCGTATCAAAATTGGTGTTTTTCACAAAACTGCAATGGGAACAGTTTTTTCACATCACAGGAGTCACGTGATCAACAACCG
>NW_013953095.1:236339-237615 GCF_001266775.1 Austrofundulus limnaeus | reverse complement strand
GATCAAGGCTTTGGACATGTTTTTATCAGAGTATAACATTATAACATGATATAAAACTCAAAAAAGTTGATCTTACATGATATTGACCCTTTAATAAAATACACTATGTCCTTAAGACTGTAGTTTGGTAGGGACTATTTCCTGATGCTGTCCACAGTCTAATCTAGGGTTGGACCAAGATAATTTGGTTGACGTATATTTTAAATGGTCTTTTTGTGAGACTGTGGACAAGATCACAATCCTTACGTTAGAGGGAAACAGAAAAGTAAGAGCAGTTTTAATATAGCTTCTATGATTTCAAATCAAAAGCTGTTGAATTATACAGGTTGTTAGTCTTTGGGTGTTACTGATATTGTTAGTCTGAATGAGAAAATCKACCTTCAGTGATCCAAAAATCAGTTTCAGATAGTCGTCACCCCACCCCCCTTTCTTTATTTTTATTTTAAAAAATTTTTATCAGCTCATAAACAACACAATAAATGGATCTGGATTTTTTTTATTAAAGTATTGATGTTGCATGAGATAAAAAAAAAAAAAAATTCCAGATGCTAACTGCATTCAAAAAGTACAAATTTCACAGTCAGATGGAGCCAAATTCATCAAAATGCCCAAAGCTTGAACATGTTGAGGATACTGTCATCATGTGGGCTTATTGCAACTAATGATAATAATAATAATGTTTTCCTAACAATGTTCAGCTCTGATGGGTCGCACTGTGTCAGGTCACTACGCTGAATGAGTTTGCTTTTGGTGGAGGAGGAAAAGAGCACTCTCAAATATGACAACCAACTGGTTTTTGACATACTGGTTAATAAAAAAGACATATTTGAAGCTGTTGTTTAGGAGGGTAGAATGTTACAATCAGGTTAGTGCAGATGTACTACAGATGTACTACAGATGTACTACAGATGTACTACAGATGTACTACAGATGTACTACAGAGCAGGAGAGATTACACAAACACAAACCCCAAAGAAACGTTCAGCAGATGAAGCTGTTGGGTGTAAACAGTCTCTTTTTTTATGGGATGTGTTTCCTAGAAGCTAACTCTGTGAACATGAAACTCCAGAGTACATGATGTATAAATTACAGTTGAATAGAATGTTCATATTAGAATATAAGATAAACAATAAGGACAATGAATATTATAATGTATCTTTATCAAGGGTTCCAAATAAAGTTCCCATGGAAAAGACTGAAGACGGTGTCTTTGTGAATGAGTGAAGAGACGTTTTTTAGCTGTGATAATTTTATTGCTCACATTTCTGCTGAATAC
>NW_013953095.1:226406-232359 GCF_001266775.1 Austrofundulus limnaeus | reverse complement strand
ACTGTAGACCCCACATCATAGACCTGACCAACTGTAGACCCCACATCATAGACTTGACCACCTGTAGACCCCACATCATAGCCTTGCCCCCACAGACTATACAATCGGCACTAGGCTTGATGGGGCCATCACTTCACCTGCCTCTCTTCTTACCCATCACTCTGGAACAAGGTAAACCTGGACTCATCAGACCACATGATCTTCTTCCATTGTTCCAGGGTCCAATCTTTAAGCTCCCTAGCAAACTGAAGCCTTTTCTTCCTCTTAGCCAATGTTTTGACCCTTCTCAATCAGTCTGACATCTTTTCCACAACCATTGGATGTGTTTTTTGACCTGATTGTTTTAAGAAATGAGTAGCAGCTCATTGCACCAGTTGGGGTTAAATAACTTAGTGCCAGCTGCAGTGATTATCTAATAGGAAGCTTATACCTATTTGTGTAGTTAAATCTTCTTTTTGGCCAGGCAGAGTGTATATACTGTGTGTATTATGTATATAAAATACACACACATTCCTTCACTGAAACAGTTGTAATTAAAACACTGCATTATCCATGACATGCCCCCTAGGTGGCAATAATGTCTACTTTARCAACACTTTGAACTACAGAGAAGGACCATTTTTAGCTTGGCTGAAGGTTCTCCCAAAACGTATTTGGTTGATAGTGTTTACAGTTTCCTGTGGCGCCTATCTGCTGGTATTAGATTAAAAAATAAAACATATCTTGTGACCACAAGATAATAGTTGCAGTTTCATGTAGACTGTTGGTTGTTAATATGGACAAATTAGAATAAATTTAATTTTACTGTAATACAGACTGTGATGGACTTGGACCTGTCCAGAGTGTAGCCCACCCCTCTGGAMATGGGCACCACCCTGTGACTTTGAAATGCAGAAGTGGATGATGGATGGATGTAATCTAGGAATGAATTACAAAGACATACTTACCTTTCACTTGTGTTTAGGCATGGAGTAATTCTTAGCAAGAGACACTTAATTCAGCTGCTCAAAATTATTTGTGGCCACCCATTATTATCTTGTGGCCATGCGTTATTTTCTCATGTTAATGAGATGTTAATGTGTGGCCACGCGTTACAGTTTTTATCCAGTGTCACCACACAGGCTCCGTAGTTTTCTCTGTTATTAACATTTTATCACATGATCGAAGTTGATGGGATGATGTCACACAGGCACAGAAAAAAAACTGTAAATTAAGCTTTATTGTTGTTTTTGGTTCTAGGGCACAAAGTGATAGTGAGCACGTGTGAAACAGGCTGCTTAAGTTCAGTACATATGCTGTTTTTTTAATTTTTTTTTTAATCTTCACTCTGGAAAGAGTTTTAAACATCCCAGTTTTTCAAAACAAAACAAAAAAAATCTAAATTCATGTGTGGAGAGATGTAAACACAGCAGCAAATCTCAGCTTAAAACCAATCCAGAATAGTGTAGATGAGAGTAGCCTTAGTTTAAACGGGTTTAATACATATTTTTATATAAACTTTGATTTTAACAGGTAAGTCAACTGAAAAACAATTCTTATTTACGATGATTTGTGACAATGACAATGACAAAAAAAAACAGCCATTTTGGCTACTGCGCAATTTTCCAGTACGTTAACACTTTTCTAKAAAACTCAAGTGTAATTTAGGACTTTTTTGAAATAATCTTTACTATGATAGAGTCAAACTCTTATTTTGTAGATAATTTACAAGCTTTATCCTCAGGTTAAATCATTTCTTCTGTTTGATCTCTTAGTGTTTTTGAATTTTAAATACTAAAATCTGCACAGATTTTTATTTGTTTCCTTCACTAAAGGTTCTAATTGTGGAAAAATTGCTAAAATTTTACAGGATTCATGGAAACAGCCAGCATGAAATCAKATAACAAAAAAAAGTGAATAAGAATCTGCTGAGGCAGATTTGTCTGCGTAACTGGTTGATGTGATTCTCATCTTTAAACTGCCACAGGATGGAAACTAAGTAAAAATAATAATAAAAATAACCTTGAACAATGAACGGCTAGAATTTCTGGTGTTCATACATGTGTGTCTACAGTGTTTCACGTAAAAAAAGGAAAAAAGGCCCTTTGTAATATATGTTATGAAGTATTCACAGCTTATGTCTAAATATATCATAAGTGCCTGAAGTGAGCATTTCCGATACATATGATTGTTTACAGAACATTTATAAAAGCATGGCTTTTCAAAGTGGCTCCTTCATATCTTTCTATCACATTTTTAAGAAAATTTATTTGRATGCAAGTGGTCAAACAGTCATAAAAAAGTGGTTTCCTTATATTTCAAAGATTTAACATTCAGATGGAAAGGAATGTCAGTTTAAATACAGAATCAAGTATAAATACAAAAGTCACAGTATAAATAACTGTGGTTGGGATGGAAATATAAATGTTGAAACTTGTGAGGACAAAAAAATATACATGTAAAATATTTAATTTAAAAATAGAGTTTCTGTTGGACCTTTAAAACAGACATTTAGTAGTTTGTGGGAAATGTTTGACACAAAATTGTAAATGGGACAATGATATATCTATTTAACGTTTTGTAAATAAGGTACAATTTGTAGTTTGAATGAAACTGATAAGACCAACATTTTAGAAATCATGTTGCTTTCTGTAAAGAAAGAACAATAAAAAGTTTTCATGTGGATAAATACGACAAATAGAAAAAATAATTCTGCTTTAAAAATAGCTTTAAAAGACACAGCAACAATTCCTACAAACATTTTTAAAGCTTTTCAAACTGTGACAGCTGTGAATGAAGCCAGAGGTGCAAAGTGACATATAAGTGACTTTTGGTTTAAATTCTCTCAGACGAAGAGTTGCCATCAGTACACAYGTTAATACTGTATATTTACAGTCCAAGTCTACTTATAATTCCACTTTAAGATTTTTTAAATCTTAATCTACATGTGTWTTTTCTTGTCCACTAACCTACAGACTGAGTGGACGTACAGTGACAGGCAGATTTTGGCTTCAGGTCCAGGTGGTCTCACACTGATGGTCCTTTAAACACAGCAAAGTGATCGTGACTATAATATAAAAATCTGTAATCACTGTCAAACTTCAAAAGCTGTTGTGCGCTTCATTGTCCAAAATGGAMAAAGATCAGGTGAAAAAGCACCTGGACCTTAGGTCTGACAACAAAAGTTCATAAMGATTTGATCCTTTAAATGTGAACAAAATATAACACTCCACTGTATTACAACACAGCAAACTCTTCATCTTACACTGAGCCATGATAAGTCTCGGTTCTGGCCCAGTGGCAGCCACATGGCTTTCACCAGTGCTCCAGTTGCAGGTCCATGGCAGAGTTCAGGTTCATGTCTGTCACATCCAGGAACTCCGAGTTAAAAATGCTTGGCACACTGGACTGAGCGGCGCTGTAGGCAGTGGCAGAAGTGGGCGGGGTCAGGTCCAGCCACTCCATGGTTTCCCACGGCGTCTCACTGAAGCTCATGCTGACCATCCCCTGAACTTCAGTGACCGCCGCTGCCTTGCTGCTCATCGGAGACAGGGGGGCATCCATTAGGTCTCTGTTGGTCAGAACTTTGTCCTGTTGGGGGTGGTGAAGAAGGCAGTGTTGGTTGTGGTGGCTGCCGTACTCCTCGGCGTCTCGGTTTCCCTCATCTTCCTGGAGCCCATCCTCAGCAGACATTTTGGAGGAGGCCGTGTCCCCACCTCGCCCCGCAGGACAGCCCAGGAGAGTCTGCAGGTGGCTCTCAGTGATGTGATTGGCTGTGTAATCATACGGGAGCTGATTGGGCCCCAGATGCTCGAAGTGCCAGTGGAACCTCGGAACAAGGAGGCCAGGACACCCTAGGGACACAGTAACTTTGGTTACAGAAGACCTGTCCTTGTCTTCTCTGGCGTTAGCTGGCATCTCTTGAGAAGAAAGAGAGGAAGGGGTGTCACACTATAGACTGGAACTGGATGTCAACGCATCCGGTTGGTCTGATCAATAGGTGACCAGAACTCAACAAATTGTGTGACTAAAGTTGTAATAGATACTGCGAGCTAGCTAAAAACTGTAAATGCCTCCAAAAGGATAGTCCAGTCAACTTTGAAGTGATGTTCTGTTTAGTAGTTAGCGGTAGTTGGTGCTGTATCAGCCATGATATCAGTCATGATGCACAGAGATCTGAGGAAGAGGCAAACTATTTATCCRTGCTGGACTAAGGGCTAGCAGAACGAGTGTATGCTTTTAGAGTTCTTAAACAATGTGAAAGAATGCTACATTTGCTAATGAATATATTAAATATTATAAATATTATTAAAAAATAAATATGCTCTGACACATCAGAATGTCATTTTCATGAGTTTTATAACTCTGAAAATTATGCAAAATAAAACAAGCAAAAAAACTTGTTATCTAATCAATAGCCTAGCCTGGATTACAGCCAGTATGATAATATGATCAACTAACCAACMTGAACAGGACRACTAACCAACCTGAACAGGAYAACTAACCAACCTGAACAGGATAACTAACCAACCTGAACAGGACAACAGGACGACTAATCAACCTTAACAGGACGACTAACCAACCTGAACAGGACAACTAACCAACCTGAACAGGATAACTAACCAACCTGAACAGGATAACTAACCGAAACAACTCCATTTTACTGTCAGGAACATCTTTAACAATCTAAAAATGTTTAGTATGTCCTCATTTTGAAATCTTTTGTCTTTCTGTCAGACTGAGGATTTGCGGATAAGCTCAGCTGTAGAAGCAGTGCCTTTACAGAGTGGATTAACGATATGGTGACCTGGATTATTGAAATGCATCTGGACATCTTTAACAGTCCATTAAGTTATCCAGCATCCCGAGCAGCTATACAGCCTGTTTAAAAAGCTCTGCTCTTTTTCTTATTCTGTGTTTACGGCTGCACGACCAGCTATCATAATAGCATTGTTTGGTGCATTTCTGACTAGTTTCTGTAATAACAGTTTACACGCAACATTTTTTTWAAATTCATAAAACACTAAAATCAGGGACATTTCTGGGGACAGGTTATCCTAAACGGTTACTATCCCCAGAAATCTGGGATGTCTGGTCACCACACAGTATTGAGTTGTGGCCTTCTCTTACCTAATTACACGTTTTGCCATTTCAACAGGAGAGGTTGGCTGACTTCGACCTCCCCTGCCCCCTCGGCCCACAGTTAGACAGAACATTACTTCAAAGTTAACTAAACTATCCCTTTAAATGTGAGCTCTCCCTCCTTGCAACTTATTTGAATAGAAAATGTCTCAAATAAACACTTGATTTTGTTGATTTGTTTCAAATCAAATCAGTCTGGCATTATTAATGGCCTGAGTGGAGAGTTTGGCTGTTCAGTCTGAAGGGATAAACTGTGAACTTGTGAGATTAGCAGGTATAAAAATCCTGTGCAAATCCACCTGATTCAGCAAACGTTTCTGAAAAACACATTTACAGGTCAATTTTACAGCAAGAATTATTTSTTTTCTTACCTCCACTCTCTATAAGCACATCCAACAGTTCGTCCATCTGCTGACTGCGGCTCAGTTGCTATAAAAGCAATAAGAAAATAGATTTTTTTATTTTTCTATGTTTTAAAATTAGATGTAATTACTTTAAATACCRTACAATTTACATATGATCACACTTGTTTCTGGTAAACAAATCAGTTTAATGTAAAGTGGCAAATGTTTTTTATTTTTTCTGTTAGCAGGATGAACATTTTTCACAAATACTGGATGTACACTGTAACACTATCTGTTCTACAAACTGTCCATGATTCATTTTGAACAAATTTAGTTTCATTGGGCCTCATGCAAGAACTGTTCGTATGAAGAGATTTGTTCTTAAGTTGCGCATTCGAGTGAATTAGGAGAGTTTGTGGCATTCACCAATTTTCTCTTATTGTAAGATTTTCTTCAGATACAAACAAAACTAACGAGTGGTCCAGACC
>NW_013953095.1:223225-225302 GCF_001266775.1 Austrofundulus limnaeus | reverse complement strand
ACGCAGCTCATTTACACAGTTTTCCTGAAGATAGAAGAGTTTGTTGAATCTGACGTGGAGACATGTTCGTATGAACCCTTCATATGAACAGAAGTAAGAGATCCATGATAAGAACATGTTTTTGCTTGAGGCCCAATAAATCTAAAAGGATTTTGAATATCAAAACTTAATTCCAAAGATTAACAAGTATATTTTGTTTAAAAATGGGTATAATGTTGGTGTAAGTTATTTTGAAGATAGAAGAGTTTGTTGAATCTGACGTGGAGACATGTTCGTATGAACCCTTCATATGAACAGAAGTAAGAGATTTAGGATAAGAACATGTTTTTGCTTGAGGCCCAATAAATCTAAAAGGATTTTGAATATCAAAACTTAATTCCAAAGATTAACAAGTATATTTTGTTTAAAAATATGTAAAAATGTTGGTGTAAGTTATTTTGAAAATGTATGAGTCAATATTTAAAAYTGTTTTTAGTTTTGAAAGAAGCACAAAGCTGTTAACAACTAGGCTGTTAACACTGCTAGTCTATAACACTGGGTTACAAAAGTATCCACTCCTTTGCCTTGCAACCTGAAATTCTAAAATTTATTAATATAGCTAGGAGTTTGACTAAATTAGTCTGCCTTTGATGAATMATTTAAAAAATAYGGATGTTKTGCTTGTTCMTTTTCCTGTTGGTGGGGTGTGATCTTTGTAAGATTCACTCCGGAGCAACTCTGGCATCTGGCAAATATAGGATTGAACCATTTTGGCGGATCACTGTCTGCTCGCCTCCACCCTGCAGAGCCAATGCTCTCATTGATTAAAATGGTTACATTTGTAGTGCAGAGGTCAGACMGGAGTGGRGTGGAACCACATCCAGTGTAAATTGGGAGTTAAAAAGAAAGATAAATCCCATGAAATATGGAGAAATCTTTGAAGGAAACTTGAGTTGGTGCTTCACCTTTCAGAAAGGCTGATTCAAAACACTGCTGAAGCTGTAAGTGGAGCAGTTTCACAAAGGAAAATGGGCAACAATTTCTGTGTCTAGATGTACAAAGTTCATAGAGACACACGAGAAAAGGCTCCACAGCTGAAACTGTTACCAAAGATAGTTTTTCAACATAGTGATGGGGGCTGGGGTGTCATTAATTGTGCTTGCTCTTTATGATTTATTTTTTAATTGTGACAATGTTTTAAAAAGTATTTTCATCTTTAAAGTGGCAGTTGTGTGAACGAGGAGCTACAATACCTCAAAACATATTTTAAATTTAATGTTGTTTATGTAACAAAAAGATAAAAAAAAAAAAAATAAAAAAGATAAATAGGTTTTTTGGATGGGCTCTTCTTTAATGAAACGTTTTGTTTCTCCTCCAAGAGGAGAATCTGTCAGAGGACCTACCAGAGGTGATTACTCTAAGACTGCAAGGGAAGCTCAGCTTCCCCTAAAATGTAAAAAAAAAAAAAAAGTGACCAAATACACACTGTTGTGTGTTCATGTCACTGACTAAATATGTGCTACAACACACTCAACTTTTGTTCAGAACCAGCTTCTTATCACAGTAACGACACAGCTTTCCTCTCCTCATTCCTGCAGCTTCACAGCTTTAAACAGTCGGACGCTGAGCGTCTGCAGAGCTCATTAGTGATGCAAAGACTGCAGCTAAACGAGACGACTCATTGGATAAATGCTGAGCTTTGTCCTGCCCCCGGACGCTCAGCGTCTCTGGGGGTCTATGGGGCAGTGGGCTGACCTCGGTTGGCCGGACGCTCAGCTTCTTCATGATGATTGGATGATCTGTCTGGGCCTGAATCCCTTTTTGATTGACAGCGAAATGAGCGAATCAGAGATCTTTAGGTGTAAACATTCAGTGGAGCAGTTTTTAGTTTCATTCTGTTCTGAGTTGAACCGGAGACTTAATTAATCCTTTTAGCTGCATTGTTTTTTGTTAAAAATGACTAGTGACAAATCAAGCCTCTGTTTCTGGTGGTTGTTTTGTAGTTGCTTGTGTTTGGAGACGGACTTCTATCACTCGTTCTGACTTCTTTGCATCTTGAGGGTCTTGAAAAGTGCTATATAAGACTAATGTATCATCA
>NW_013953095.1:218269-223068 GCF_001266775.1 Austrofundulus limnaeus | reverse complement strand
AGCCTGAAACTCTCAGACTGAAGAAGTCTCTTGGAGGAGAGACGAAACGTTTCATTAGAGAAGAACCCGTCCAGAAGACCTATACTATTTTTTTCTTTTTGATTTCTATCGCAGTTTCTGTCCAGCGGGTGCTGCTAACCCCCTGTTTTACAAATCTTTATTGAAAATTATACAATGATTGACAAAATAGTAAAATCTCCACCTCTCCACCTTGAAAAGAAACGGAGGGTAGAATTTACATATAAATAAACGGACACATTTTATGATGTAGGCCGAAATTGAGCTTCCCCTCCTTGAAAGACCAGCATCTGCCACTGGGACCTACCGTACTTAACWGTTTTTTTCTATCTGGATTACGGAGATGCATCAGGTCGTCATGTTGTTCATACTGTACGCATTGCAACTATCAAAGACGACTTGTTAAATTCAAAACATTTTTATTTAGTAGTTGTTGTATTCATGCACAAGGCTGCACCTATACAGGCATCCAGGTTTGGTAAAGTTCACTTCTGACACCACTGTAGCTGTCTGTGCTTTGTAACCATCAAGGATGACTCTTGTTAATTTTTAGTAGCTTTTGGGGGCCACATGGGAAGTAGACGTAAGAAAAATTTCCTACCATATTTTAGCTGCCTTTTTAATTTTTCTTAGATGTTTTGCTTATTTTAACTTTTCACTGAAATCTCATGTTAACAGAGTCCCCAAATTCGAACAGCACTAAGATTTTTTTTAAGTAAGCAGAAAACTGGTAAATTCAGGGAACTACCTTTTCTGAACATATTCATGGAATTTAATTACTGATTTTTACAGGTGAATTATAGAAATGAGTTTAAAAATGAAATTCCATCAATGTTTTTAGAATCATAACTTTACTGTGGAAGCAGTCAAATAAAGTTAAGTGAGCGTTTGGAAGTGGAACATTTGAAATAAACTACTTCAGACTTTTCAAATGGTGGAAAGGTCATGCAGAGATCACAGCCAAGGATGAAACAAACACAAATGAAGCACAGGTGATGGGGTTTAAAAGGACAAGAGAAGAAAAGATCAATTAGGAAGTGGAGCAACGCCACAAAGTACAATAAAATTCCTGGCCAGCCATCTCCAATATAATTTAGCACAGATTTGAGTTTACCTGCTTGACTGCATCCTCATAGCATGGGGGCTGTCTTAAGTCAGATGCATGTGACTCTGAGCTACTGAAGGCGGGGGGAGAGACCTGGCACTTTTGGCCAACATGCCGGGAAGACGGCAATACTGACATCTACATGAGAAATAAGTGAAAAGTGACATTAACATTTTGCTGGGGTGTTTACAAACTGAGAGATGTAGAAAACAAAGACCAAARCTGAGGCCGTCATAGCTGAACAATCTGGTCACGTTTAATCTGAASTGAAATTAGTTGGCGTTGCAAAAGAAAAGTCTCTGTGTGATGAAAGTGGGATGAAAACAGATCTGACACGAGTGATGGTAAACTTCACAACTAAGGAAGATTCTATATTCAGAAAGAGATGAGAAACAAACAGAAAGGAGGAAAATATTCACATGGATGTGGGTTGATTCTGTACAAGACACAGCTCTGACGTGACAACTCTGAAACATTTACCTTTGGTTGCACGTTCTGGTTTTCAGCCTTTGCAGAGCCGTTGTGGTTCAGGCCACAATCAGCCGAGCCTGGAAACACTGGCTGACGGCTTCTTTGGTCAGAAGAATAAGAACAGTTCAGCTGCTGGCTGCTGCCTCTCTGCTGCATCTGCAGTTACATCACAGAACATTAAAACAAAGAATGAAAACTTACAGATATCTGCACATTGTTTGACACATCACCACTGCTACAGTGAGCAGTGTAGTCCCACAGGGCTGTGTACTTAGTCCACAGCTTTTTACTCTTTTGACCTTTGACTGTGCGGTTTTGACCACATCATCAGGTTTGCTGATGATGATAAATGTTCTACCATGCAACAGGATTACACTAATTTAGAACAGGTTTGTATTGTCTTAAAATTTTCTGTTGAAATGGTTATACATATTTTCTGAAAAACCTTGCAGTCATTGATTCAATCATAGTAAATTTATTTTTTTTTCCTTACTACCAGTGGTGGGCAGCACTAATCCAAAAATTAGTTCCATAATTTCTAAAGCCCTCATGAAAATATTTAGGTCTGCAACTTCAAAATGCTTATGTCATAGAAAAATTAGCAGAAGTTAATTAAAAAGCACAAGTTCAATTTGACACTTAATAGCTGACAAATCATGTACAAAATATACACAATGCTGCCAAGTAGCAGTGTGTGAATCCTTGTACAGCTTATTCCTACAACCACTGATTACTGGGGATGTGTTTTCCTGAAACAGACCTTTGGCTCCTGGTGTAAAAATTAAAAAGTTGTTGAGGATTGCTAGTTCGGCTGCTTCTTTGTGTTTTTTGTTTGTTGTAGATTTTTCATTAAAGAAGCATCAGTAAAGTAATTTTAAAACTGTTTATTGGAAAACTGAAGCGATGCATTCTGGGTACATGACGGATTTGATTTGTGACAGGAAACGAAAGCACAGAGTACAGGAAACTATCTTCTCTTCAAAATAAGAGCTTGGATTTTAAAGTTTTCCATGTAGTTGCTCCAGTTGACCACTAGATGTCAGTCAGTCTTCATCAGCATAACATCTTTAAATTATTTCTGAGTCTCTAACACAGTGGCTTCAACCAATTATGACAAGTATTGAGCTCCAGCATTTAAACTTTATTTTTTTAAAAGGAGCTCTGATTGCAAAGTAAAATAAATCAATACATACTAAATTTTAGTATGGATTACAAACGTTAACTGTTTACTGGGACAGGGAGTTCTAAACACTGCCTTCCTGCTACGTAAGCAGACACAAAGCATTGTGGGAAATCAGAACCGTGACCCAAAGCAACAGTCAGCAGGATGTATACCTTCACAATAAGAGTGTTTATCTGGGAGGGGTGCTGTTGGATAGATCACRTGTTGTGATTCATTGACAGTCATACCTTCTGCTGTTCAACATAATGATGACTGGTAGATAATTAGTTATTAGCAGTACTGCATTTTATTTTTAGAAAGTGCAAATCCGCTTATGAATAATAAAAATGAGTAAGTCCACTAAAGCGCAAACAAAATATTTAGGTCCRCAATTAGTGGATTTGCACTTTAGCGGACTGGTGCCCACCACTGYTTACTACATACATATATTTTCATTCCAACTGTTTCAAATGTGGCATCGTACCTGCATGTTGTGTGCTCTGTTGTTTCCCTGTGGGTGACCACAGGTGTCTCTGCCCAGTGGGGGAGACAGCAAGTAGGGGTTGTTAGGAGATGATGGCTGGGAGTTGGAAGTTCTTCCAATGGGAGAATCCTGTGGGGAGCACTGTGGACTGAGAAAAGCTGGCATGGTGGAYGGGCTGCCTGAGGACGGACCTGTGTCCATGCACTGCCCACCAGAGCTAGGACCCCCCATATTTGTGATGGGGTTGTTGCAATGTCCGATTTCCTCCATGCAGCTGACAGAAGGGCTCTTGAGCTGTTTAGGAGAGGACAGTGGACAACTGGAGGACATGGACATAGGCTCCTGCTTGATGGTCACTCCAGAAAACTGCTGACCCATTATGTTCTGCTGCAGGTGGAGCAGAGATAGATGAGCCGGAGGAGAGGAGGTGTCCTGGGAGGCTCCATAGCAGCGTTTCCTCTTGTGAAGCTGCATCTTTAGCTCTTCAACCTAACAAACACAAAGGGAGATCAGACACATCATTTGAATTGGGATTCCATATAAAAGTTGGAACATTGTGTAAAATGTAAATAAAAACATAAAATAATGATTACAAATGTTATTCACAACAAAATAAAGTRAACTTATCAAATGCTGAAAGTTAGAAATTGTACCATTTTTAGGAGAAAATAAAATAATTTAGAAAATTATGACAGTAATACATTAAAAAATGCACCCTGGTCTGAATGGTCTCTCTTGTCTTTAGTCTTGGGAATGTGGTGTGCATGGTTTCCAAAAATAAAACTAAATTTTGATTCATATGACCACTGAACAGTTTTTTTTTTACTTTGTCACAGTCGTTTTTAAATGTGCTTTGGTTCAGTGAATACATCAGCATTCTAGATACTGTTCCCCTGACTGTTGGGTTTGGATATAACCAGTGGTGGGCACCAGCCAACTAAAGCCCGAATCAGCTAATTGCAGAGCTAAATATTTCATGTGCGCTTTAGCGGTTTTGCTAATTTTTATAATTCATAAGCAGATTTACTCTTTCTAAAATTAAATTACAGTACTGCTAATAACTAATTATCTACCCGTTATCATTATGTTGAACAGCAGAAGGTATGACTGTCAATGAATCACAACACATGTGATCAATCCAACAGCACCCCTCCCAGATAAACACACTTATTGTGAAGGTATACATCCTGCTGACTGTTGCTTTGGGTCACGGTTCTGATTACCCACAATGCTTTGTGTCTGCTTACGTAGCAGGAAGGCAACGGCAAAAGAGTAAACGTTTGTAATCCATACTAAAATTTTGTATGTATTTATTTATTTTTACTTTACAATCAGAGCGCCTTTTTTTAAAAAAAAAAAAGTTTAAACGCTGGAGCTCAAAAGCAATCGGCCAACGGTGTTAGAGACGCAGAAATGATTTAAAGATGTTATGCTGATGAAGACTGACATCTAGTGGTCAACTGGAGTAACTACATGGAAAACTTTAAAATCCAGGTAGAAAAAATGAAAAAAATCAGTAGGTCCTCTGGATGGGTTCTTCTTTAGTGAAACATTTCGTC
>NW_013953095.1:212203-217971 GCF_001266775.1 Austrofundulus limnaeus | reverse complement strand
GACGAAATGTTTCACTAAAGAAGAACCCATCCAGAGGACCTACTGATTTTTTTCATTTTTTCTACCTGGATTTTAAAGTTTTCCATCTAGTTGCTCCAGTTGACCACTAGATGTCACTGAAAACAACAGATCCTACACACTGTGCCTTTAAGCTGTACAAGAGTTCATACACCGCTAGTTGGCAGTATTGTGTATATTGTACATGAATTGTCAGCTAATATGTGTCAAACTGAACATGTGCTTTAAAATTACCTTCCACTAATTTTTCTATAACATAAGTTTTTTGAAGTTGGGGACCTAAATATTTTCAGAAGCGCTTTAGAAATTGCGGAGGTAATTTTTGGATTAGCGCTGCCCACCACTGGATATAACTWACTAGTCACTGCTGTTATCTACCACTTTACACAAACTTGATAATGGTTGTTCACCTGTCTCTGCTCCTGGTGCAGCTTCCACGTCAGCTCTTCAATCACCTTTTGCTTCTCTACCAGCATCTTGTCTTTCTCAGCTTCCAGACCCTCAGGACCCCTTTCCTCTCCCATCCCTGGGTTTCCTCCATCCTCAACACCTAATTGTGCCGGAGATGGCTGTAAATTGAGCTGGTTTGGTGAAGACATGGGCACGTCACTGAAGCTGTCAGGGAGGGATCCACTGAGAGACAGCTCGGAAGAGGCTGGAGAGATTGGAGGTGAGGAGGAAGTACTTGGGTAAGGGTAGTATCCCCCCTGTGACAGGGTGCTGGAAGAGGACGGTGACTGGTAGGTAGTAAGGGAACTTGTGGGCGTGACAGGAAAGGTCAGGGTGGTGATGTCAGATGAWCCTGGAGGGGAGGAGTCTGCAGTGGAGTCCTTGAAGGGCCTGAGACGCTCAATCAGGGCTGTCTTGGTGCCTGAGACAGGCATGCCCCGAATACGCAGGTGCTGCCTGAGTTCTGATACCTTAGAGGACAAAGGAACAAAACATACTTCAATTATAGATATCGGTTTACTAGTTAAGGTTATTAGAAGTTTTATTTTCCTCTAGCACCTACTTTGAGATCATCCAGATTAGCAGGAAGTGGCCAGGCTTTGGCAGAAGATACATTGGTTTGGTTGGGAAATGTATTTTTGACCGGAGATGAYGAGTTACTGTTGGCCGTGCTGGATGAACCGCTGGAATTACAAGGTGATGCCTGGACATTAACGCCTCTGCAACAGGAAATGAACAGGAATTATTCAGAGCTGAAGTAAAATTATGCAGGTGTTTAATATAATTGAGGGAAGAGTCAACTCGGCAGCTTTCAAGAGTGCAGATCATACTCAAAACTGACCACTCACAGCTGAACTGGGTAATGATTAGTTTTTAAGACTGGGATGTTCAGTCCTGGTCTTCGAAGGCCATTATCTTGCATGTTTTACTTGTTTCTCTCCTCCACTGCTGATTCAGTGATTTAATTACCTTTTCAAGTTCCACAGAAGCCTGTTAATCACCCATTAATTCAAATGAGATGTGTTGGAGCAGAGAAACCTCTATAACATGCAGAATAGTGGCCCTTAAGAACCAGGACTGAAAACCTGTGTTTTAAGAGTCAAGACTCAAGTATAGATAGATAGATTCACTTTAATGTCATTCAAACATAACATCAGAGATGCAATGAAGAACGAGATGCAGTTAAGATCACCTGTTTCAAGAAAAACACACATGACAAAAGATGGGGGAACAGGTGAACAGGTCTTGTGCTACAGGGTCGCGCTACATTTTGTAGCTTGGAAAAACACAATAGGAGAGATGAGTTAAAAAAAGTTGCTCTGATCCTATGTTTACATCATTAAACACAGAGTCAAACACATGAGATGAGGGTGGGATTCAGTGGAGCCGGTGACATTGTGGTTGATTTCTCCATGCTGGAACCGATCCTAGACTCGCCAGAGTCCAGAGACCAGACCTTATTCGTCTCATTCTCAGTTCACCAGAGTTCAGAGTTTCCCCTCCACGGCCTTCAGATCAGATCGCAYGTGGGTGATGCGGTGGAGGTAAGGGAATCAAGCCCTTGCTGACGTATCATCCTGGGGTGTTTAGAAATCTAGGCAGTTGAGGCCAAGCAGCTGGGAGCTGAAAAGCTAACACAATTGTTTTGGGACAAGCAGCCTTGAATTTCTTGGATTTCAGTCTTACTGCATCTCTGAAAATGGCGGGAAAAAAACTAATTTTCCAAATTTTGGGTCTTCCTCACCTCTCACCATCTGAAGCTTCACCAGATGTGATCCTACATGCCAGAGGCACGTTGCTGAGCTGTAATTCTCTTCAGAATCACATCCAGTTTGCGACTTATCTCCCCCAGCAKCTGAGTCTGTGGTGCACTCCCACTCCGGCAGATTCCATCCATTGTGCCTGACAGCTTCTCAATGGCCYGGACCGCTGTCAGGATCACTTTCCAATAAATCAGAAATCCACCTCCGCTAATCAGCAGAAATGCAGTTATCATAAATCCAAATACATACAAATCTTCCACGTCTTCAATGGAAAGTACCACCAGACACAGGTTCCAAGCCCCCCAGGAACCACTGACACGACCAGCAGCAAACRTTCCACTGGGACAGCTTTGTTCCCCTTGTTCCAATCTCAATGTGGAAAAAATAGTGTCAATTGCATCAGAGCCCAGTTGACCAAATCCATAATTCCTTTTTGTTTCAGTTGGTTGGTAGAAAAAAGGCTTGAAAAAGCTGCAGAGCAGGGAGGAGGGGCAGGTTCAGGAGRGAGCAAAAAACTAAGTGAAGAAGTATGTTAGAGACTGAGTGTAAAGCAAGGTTATAATAGTTTTGGATTTTTCATTATAGTTTAGTTTTATTTCATTTTGACTTTTTTCTTTTAATTAATTCAGTTAGTTTTAATTAGTTTTTACAGTGAATTTGCTAGATTTTATTAGTTATTATTGCATTTTTAATGTTTAGTTTAGTTTAGTTTAGTTTTTATTAGTTTTTTTATAGTTTGAACAAACATATTTGTCAATGCATCCTCCAGCTTGTGATGTTCCTGTGAGTTCACTAACCAACACCTCTTTATTGGTCGCTAGTTAAAGCAGTCCATTACARCAACACCTTACTAAAATAATTGCGTGACTCAATTTTACCAACTAACAACTTGGTGATTATTTTAGGACGATGACAGTAGTTGTCTCCAACCTGCTGCTTGTTTTTCATGGAGCTACTGAGAGAAGCTATCATGTCAAGATGCTCATAGTTAGCATCTTGTGTGAGCTTTATTCATGCAGTTTTCCCTTGAGAACCTGTTTTATCACCTGTATACACTGCAAGACACTTGCTTTTATTTTTCTGGTTTCGAATTCATAGAAATCCCAAAGTGGACGTTGCCGWTTTCTTCCAACTTTTGCTGTCATCATTTAGCAGGTGATGCTGAGCAGCAGCAGACTGTAAACAAGTGTTGTTATGGACCATGAGGTGCTGTAAGCTGCCCATAGCTGATGTGAAACTACTCGAATAAAAAAAAGATCCACTTGTCTCAAAATAAATTGACAAACACTAAAACTAAGGATATTTTACCTATAATTTCAGTTAGTTTACGTTAGTTTTGTAAAAAGATTAAACAGTTTTAGTTATTGTTTTTTTTTTTCATTTTATTAGAGTTTTTATTTTATTTTAGTTAACTAAAATGATTTTTTCAATTTCAGTTTTCTTTATTTATTTACTTTTAGTTAACTATAATAACCCTGGTATAAAGTAATAAGTACAATCACAAAATGTAGATTGAACTGGACAATTACAAAACTACTTAGTCTGGGCCTAAACTATTTGGTACGAAGGTTWTCAGTTGTGATTTTTAAGTGGAAAGCCTTTAACAGAGACTCTGATCAATACTTGAACACCAAGTCATAGCAACTAAACATCTTGTGGACAGGAAACACAACAACCCTCAGGAGGGAGTGGTTTGCACGTGAGTTTAGTTTGCATGAATGGAGCAACTCAGGCTTTGTCTACAAGGAAACACCGTTTTCCAAAACTTATATTTTTAAATATATTCTTGAAAACATGCCACAGTTTTTARAAATGTTATCATCCACACAAAAATCTTGATTATGACCTAAAATGCTATCGTAGCTAAGCTGGTGCTGTATATATGTGATGTTGTAACACTGACATGAAAATACTCCAAAACCAGAAAACAGTGTGAGTTTCAACATAAAGCTCACATACCGAGTGTGAAATGTACCCAGGAAAAGATGTYCTTGGGGTTAGATTAGTAAGATGGAGTATTAGGGCCACACAATGAGATTCTTCTTCTTTTTGTTTTCTTTGAGAATAAAATCATATTACGATTAATTTCAATGTTCAACCACCTAAATCTAACATATCAAGAACCTCAATGAAAGTAAATCTAAAACTAAGTTTTACACAGGAAGAATATGGAATGTATTTAGTTACTTATGCACAACATGTGTACTCTTTCTGCCTGAACACCAGAACCATTTTAGGAAATGCAAAAGTGTAAATCAGTGTTTCTGATGTGGTCTTCAAGGCACACTGTCCTGCTTTAACACACCTGATTCAGATGATTGCAGTTCAACAAAAGCCTGTTAATCAGTTATCAATTGAAATCAGTTGTGCTGAAGCAGGTCATGTGATAGTTCACTCTAAACATTTGATTCTGAATATATTACATCCAAACACCATATTATTTCAATACTTACTAATAATTGAACAGTTACTCTGTAAGATTTATGGATCCCTGTAGACTAAACTAAATTTTATGGTTACGAGAAAAAAAATCACATTATGAGAAAAAAAATGAAAATTTTATTTCTTATTTATTTTTTACCATGTCCTGTCTGGCAGTGTGAATTAATGTCTGAGTGTCAAGGTTAGGCCCAACAAACAAAGAAAATAAAGTCAATATTACGAGAATAAAGTCCTAATATTCTGAGATTAAGGTCATACATAATATTAGCCATTAAATGTAATGTTAGTTGACTGGAGTGACTTGTCCACGGCCACGTCACATGTGCTTGTTGTGATCCACTCAGAAATCAGATATTTTTGTTTCAACATTAAGACATGAAAGGGTTAATTATTTTAAAAACACCTTGGCATGCGTGTAAAACACCATCTAAACTTTTAATTTTATGACAGATCATGTTTTAACCCTCACATTTCCTTGCACAAAGGACATGAATTTTGTGAATTTGCAACTGTCCCTGCTCACAGGAGCGTGAAGCGTTAAGATTTTATTGTCATTCAAAGCAGAATGATCCCCTCTACCAAAGGTTACACCCACATTTTCAAAATTATTATCTTTGTTAATTTTATGGTGATTTTTCTGAGAGTATCATTTTTTTCTGATACATCCTGTAGTGTGGCACGGAAGCTGCACTGTGGCGGAGAGGAAATCTCTGCAGAGGGTGGTAAAGACCACACAGTCTCACAGCTTCGTTCAAGACGCTGAGACTCTTAAACTCTTAAAACCACAGACTGAAACACAAGACCTCAATAAATAAATAAAATTAACTAATTGCATATTTTTGCATGTATTTGCAATTCTGGCACCGTTGCACACATTTTATATCTGATTTCTTTTGTTGTAAATTTTTGTAAACTTTGAGTATATTTATTTATTTTGTCTATATTTTCGGATAGACCGGGACCTTGAGTACAAAATTTTGTTCCACCACATGCATGTGTGTTTCAAATGACAATAAAACTTCCTTGAATCCTTGAATACAGGTGCTGGTCATAAAATTAGAATATCATGAAAAAGTCGATTTATTTCAGTAATTC
>NW_013953095.1:210180-212193 GCF_001266775.1 Austrofundulus limnaeus | reverse complement strand
CATCTAAACTTTTAATTTTATGACAGATCATGTTTTAACCCTCACATTTCCTTGCACAAAGGACATGAATTTTGTGAATTTGCAACTGTCCCTGCTCACAGGAGCGTGAAGCGTTAAGATTTTATTGTCATTCAAAGCAGAATGATCCCCTCTACCAAAGGTTACACCCACATTTTCAAAATTATTATCTTTGTTAATTTTATGGTGATTTTTCAGAGAGTATCATTTTTTCTGATACACCCTGTATGTGATCAACTGAAGCCATATTGTAATTAATAGCTGCACTGACAGATTTAGTCCTCGTGTAATTTGGAAGCATTTTACATTAACAGTGACCCAGAAGTCATCGCAGACTACTTCATAAGTTCACTGACATGCATGGCTATCCACAGCAGGCGTGAGGAAAATAAGGAGGATGCAAGTAAAGGAATAAAAATAATAAAAATAAATCAGTAACAGGAAATGAACATGTCATGTAAGATTAGGACGTTGTTCTCGTTAAAAAATAATCTCCTCGTGTGGCCCTAATATTTAGTTGTGGATTAGAGGTGGGGTCATGACATCTTCATAAACCGGTTGAGTATTGGCTGTCTTTACAAAATGAAAGAGTGATGTCAAAGTGTTTTTACTCTGGAACCTGTTTTAAAAAATGACCAGTTTTTAGGGCTCTTAAAATGTTTTTTCTGTGTGGACAGAAGGCTGAAACAAAAATGAGACCTTTGCATGTTCACAGGATTTATTTCAATGGAGACGGACCCTTAAAGTAGTCTAAAAGTTTGGAACTCTGCACTTTTCAATATAAAACATAATGTGTTAAAATATGCCTTTAGGTCTTTTGGGTCGCTGACCAAGACACCTTGAGTATTTTAGGTCCTCAGTGTGTGACCATGAGTCCATGACTTACTTCTGGTTGTTGGCAGCCGGGTGGGGTTGGTAGCTGAAGGTGGGCTGTCTCTGCTGGGTTTGGGTCTGCAGGGTATGTGTTTGAGGATGTGTGTGAGCATGTTTCTGCTGACTCAGGATCTGCAGCTGCAGGAAGAGCTGCTGCTGCTGAAGGAGTCGAGCGTAGGCAGAGTCCATGGGCGGAGGGGACTTCTCTGCCTTCTGGTCTGGAGGAATGTACTGGTGGTATTTGAGCTTCTTCACTTTTGGCTTCACATCTTTGGGCTTCTTGTGTCGGTTCTTGTCTGTTGTCTTGGACTGTTCAGGGGAGAGAAGGTTTAGGTGGTCTTTATTTTAAACAAGGCAAAAGAAAGAGAAAGTTGAGAAGCGATGCTAACCTTKACTATAGCAGGAAGTGCTACTGGGGGAGTCACCTGACTGCTGGTGGTCCCAGACTCCTGTTCTTCCTTACTTTGATCGGTTGAGTCTCTGCKTGCTCCTCCCTGTTCACACAGGAAAACAATCAACATGTTAGTTATTACCTGCTGCTGAAATACAAAGGCAGGGGATTATATTTGTGAGAAAAATATCTCATGAAATCAGATTTTAATGAGAAGTTCACAAAGTATTCAATGTACAAAAATACAACAATAAACAAACAGAAAATAACTAGAACTTGTTCAGTTCAATACATACTGGATGTGATAACAAGTGAAAGACTTTCATGGCATGTCATCCAGAGGCTACTCGTTACAGCCGGTTCAAATGTTATCAGTCTATTAAATGGACGTTATTAGCAATTATCAGTCCCATAGAATGGCTTCAGACTGTCCCGACAGTGCTTCCTAGTGGGTTATCAGTGCCATATACGTTGGAATGCAACAATCTGTTACGGAGTCTGGTTTACTTTATCATAGCCTATGTCATTTTCTCCAAAATTAACCTTAGTGGCTTTATGCCTCATACTAACCAGATTGCATAAAAAACTTAAGTGGTTTTATGCCTCATATTAACCAGATTGCATAAAAAACTTAAGTGGTTTTATGCCTCATATTAACCAGATTGCATAAAAAATTTAAGTGGTTTTATGCCTCATATTAACCAGATTGCATAAAAAATTTAAGTGGTTTT
>NW_013953095.1:203684-205052 GCF_001266775.1 Austrofundulus limnaeus | reverse complement strand
TGTGTGTGTGTGTGTGTGTGTGTGTGTGTGCTAGTGTTTGTTTATTACACTTAAAAAAACAGATGTGTTGAATTTACTTAACCAAGTTGTGTCAACAGTTCTCTCTGCACTGAGTTCAGTAAGTTTAAAGCAACTTTCACATTTTCTTTAAAAATAAGTGTGAAAGTTGTTGTACACTCACTAACACAGTTGTGTGGAAATTGTTGACACAACTTGGTTAAATAAACTCGACACGTCTGTTTTTTTTGGTGAAAGTCTCAGAAATCAATCTTTGTATGAACATCTTCAACTGATTACTTTTTGGCTTCAGTTAATTAAAAACGCTCACACTGATAACTGACTTTGGTAAATACAACATTTGCTGTAACTTAGTCAGTTTTTTTAGGTATTGAGCTAAAATTTGTTGTGATAAACTGAGCTTCATCTGCAACTCACAAACTGTSTGAGAACTGTYTGTTAGCAAAATATGTCATAAATATAAACTTTTCTATGAAACTGTCAGAAAGTAATTACTGACTGTACATCTGCAGTTCAGTGTGACTGCCACAGCCACACAAACTGCTGTAACTCAGTGACTTTTACAGATAATCAAGTAATTCCTTCCAACTGACAGATTCACAACACACAGAYTGAGAGATTACATGAGATTACACGTAATGTTATTTACCAGATCTGACTGAAGTGCTTCTTAAGATGATTTTTAGTTTAAAACTGTAGCACTAAGGTGGCAGGAGGTGTTAAATGATTGAAACATATTTAGTGGTTGTTTTCTGTTGACTGAAGCATCAGGAAACCAGTGATGAGGCAACAACTGCTTCATTACTGACAAGTAAACTCCTTTTTTTGTTTTAAAACCGTTTCTAACCCACTTTATGATCAGCAGCAGGTCACTGTTGAGATTTCTCAAGAAGAACGAGAAAGAAAAAAACTATCTTGTTTCCAAACGACCATTCATCCATTATCTATACCCACTTCTTCCTTACGGGGTCACTGGTGTCACTGGTGCCCAGCAGTCATTGTTCGAGGGGAGGGGTACACCCTGGACAGGTCACAGGTCCATCACACTGAAGTAATTTATTAGTTACAAACTGATTTAGAAGTAGTGACTTTTATAATCCATTGTTTAACTATTGTTATGTCTTGATTAAAATAGTTTAGATACAACACATGAGAAACTGTTTCTAATACATTAGGGGAGTATTGTTGTTCGGAGTGCCTGCGATTCAGCCGTAGGCCTGCAGGGGGCGCACCAGGCACTGAAGACTCTGTATAAAACAGGGGTGCCCAAACATTTTCCCTGAGGGGGCCAAAATGAAAATCTATCCACGGCTGCAGGCCAAGTACAGTAATATAATATAATAGTAGGAC
>NW_013953095.1:197999-202705 GCF_001266775.1 Austrofundulus limnaeus | reverse complement strand
TATTCTATTCTATTCTATTCTATTCTATTCTATTCTATTCTATTCTATTCTATTCTATTCTATTCTAAATAAAGCTGTTTCCTGGCAGAGGTCAGTCAGTTTGGCAAATAAAAAATGTCTGTTTTTAAATTAAATTGCACTGTGCTAATAACAGTCTGTTTTATAAATTTAAAATATCTCCCTTTTGAATGTAGCCAGTTGTATAAAGCAAAAAATTCACATTATGAAGGTTTTTATATTTGAAATGAACAATTTRTGGACTTTTGTGTAGCTAAAAGCACTTACATGGACAAAATAAATGAATAAATAAATAATAAATAGACTCAACCCAACAGATTTTTCTCCTGTGTGATGATTAAACACATGACATTCGTCACAGTACAGGTGTTTCCCTGTTTGGTTCCAAATATCAGAAAGCTCAGCAGATCCAAACTGCAAAACCTTGTTTATAATGCCACAGTTAATGTATTTACAACAAATTACAAACACACAAAAGTGACACTTTTATGAAGAGAACATTGTGAGATTTTGGAGAAAAACAGAAGTTAAATGGAGACAAACATGATTATTTTACACCTTTTTATAAATTCTGTTGAAGTCAGAGAACAGGGAGTCACAGCTGCTGTGTTGACTTGGAGCACAACACAATAAATGTGTGACAGATGTTTGTTAAAGTATGATGAACTGTAATCAGCTGTCCTCCAATCAAATCCTTCATTTCAACTCCAAATGGTTTGTGTTGCTTTTTTTCTTTAAGCGTTTATTTTTCTTGGCCACTCTTCTGTAGAACAGCTCTGTGCAGCTCGTACTATGGACAGATCCTCCCAACTGATCTTTTATAGATTTTACAAATGTTTTAAACAAGTTTTTTATTTTCATTTAACTTCACTAGACCTATAATCATTTTGAAAATCMATTTAAACTAAACAAAGTGGAAAAAGTAGCAATGAAGGTGAATATCATTTAAAAACACAACTGTAAAATGTTTCTTTAAGAATCAGATTTATAAGAGATGTTATTTCATTTTATTTTATTTATTTCATCAGCATTAACAGAGGCTCTTTTATGTCACAGTTTAAGTGTTTTTGTGTTGAATCTGATCCAACGTGTCCTCGGCTGCACTTTGACACTTTGGGTGTTAAAAGAACTGGAGAGGTGATAATTAAACACTGCGGAAGAGAGCTTTTCARCCATCTATACGATCTCATTCTGCTGAGTCCAGGATAAATAATCCAGGCCAGATTTATCCTGACATGGCCTTTCTTCTGATAAGCAGCWGAGAGAAACCCAATCAGTTTGAATATCTGAGGAAAACAACGAGCAGCAGCACTTATTTGGTCAAATATCAGTTTAGTGGGAGGCGACATGAAGTGTGAGCCAAGAAGAAATTAAAGGCACTAAGCTTTATTCTGGGTGGATTACTACTGCCTGGTGTAAAACAACTGATTTCACACACATTTACTGAAAGTTTAAAAATTAAGTTCTTCATTTGAATCAAAAATTATGTGTAAAATTTAGAACTTTTAACTCGAGATAAAGTGAATACTTTGTATCAGTTGTATTACAGTTTATTAACCTGACACCTGTGTCTTTCACTCCCTGACGGCCCTGTGAAGAGGCAACATTACAAACACAATAATAACTAGAAGCACTCGGAGAGTGCAAACCTCCGCCAAGACCAATTTGGTGCAGTCACGCACTTCCTGGTCACAAAACGTCCTGTAAATGTGCATATTATGGCAACAATTATTCATCATTAAATGTGGTTTTAACATTACTTTTATAAAGTTTGAAGTCCGTGCTGTCCAATCCAGCTCACTGTTTTTTACAGAAGCCCTGTGAAAGCATCACAGCTTTGCCGATGTCAGAGTACTAAAAGAAAAAAAATTCCTGTATCTGCATCGTGATCCAGAACATCACCAAAATTTAAAGGTGTGTTCCTTGGACCAGTACCCACATGTGGTAAAAATGTCTTGACAATCTGTACACAAATTTTTGAGTAATGTTGTCCACAGGCAGACAGACAGACAGACACAACCGAAAACATTGCCTCGCCCTTGGTGGAGGTAATAACGATAGCGTGCTTCGGTGCTTATGAAGTCGTACCGTTAATGAAAAAAGGAGAAGGGGTTATCTGAGGAATCAAAGTGGGCGTGTCACAAGAGTGGGCGTGTCCAAACCATAAACACTGTGGACTACGAGGCCTACATGACAGTATCCTTAGACCCTGCTTGACCTCTTCACAGCCTGACCCTGACCCCAACACTGAGGTTAACCAGGAGAAAGGTGACCCAAGTAGGGTTCTCCAGAAAAAGTGGTGCCGTACAGTAACGCCCCTTTTTTTGCTTGTCCAGTCAGGTGTGTCCCTTTTAAAAAGTCCGTCAAATCAGGTGTGTGGCTTCAGAATCGCCTTTCGTTGTGACACGCCCACTCATCCACAAAGACCCCTACTTGGAAAAAAAGACACAAATATGGACAGAAGCACAATAAAGGAGGGAGAGAAGGATATTATAAAACACAGATAAGAAAATAAAACAGAGATTAATGTTAGACAGCTGTGGTAAATGATCCAGTTTGGCTGTGTGTATTTACTGGTTTCTCTTCAAGTCTAATTGTTGGCTGTGGCATCATAGAAACATACGGAGGTAATGAACACAACGTACAGACTTTCAATAGTTCAACCTCAGCGAGGCTGCTGATTGAGCTGAAGAAGAGTAAACCCTGCTGAACGCCACGTCAGTGTTTCCATTCAGGAAGAGAGGGGGATTTAAAGTGTGTCTGCTGTGGAGAGGCAGATTTTAAAGGACAAGCAGGAAAATTCAGCRTAAACACGCAGCCAGCTCCGGCTCGATTATCTTTATGAGGATATATTAGATTGGATGTGTGTGTGGAGTCGGTCCTGAGCGCACTTCTCWGCAGGCCACACGAAGGCCAAGCCCGAGAAGCCGAGCTGGATTCTTCAAGGGTCTAATAAACACCAGATGTTCTCGAGCTAATGTATACACAGACCCGGTGCCGTGTCCATCTCCCCGGCAGGAAAAACACGTCCAGGCAACATCTGAAGGATCTACGGCAGGAGGAGGAGGACGATGCCGTCACCTTCAGAAACAGCTTCATTCTGGGAGGGGTTGATGAAAGCTCAGGCCAAGCTTCACATCTAACAAACGACCCCCTCACTGTCTACAATTAAAACCAACTAAAACTGATTTTTTTAATACAACAAACAGGTTCCCATATTGTGTTTCTCCTTGCTGCCTTATCTGCGACAGACTCCTAGAAACTGATAGGGCCTGGTTGGACCTCTGGGTTCTGTACTCCTGCACACTTGTGTGTTTTATCTGAAGGCTGGAGCCACTGGGAAATGGCAAACGGTGCCAGAGATATCGTTCTACAAATCCCTGGTCTGCAGTGCAAGCAGCCCCCTATCCCCCTGTTGTTTCTACCGGAAAGGGACCAAAAAAAAAAAAAAAGGCCAACTGGCATTTCTCACTGCTSTTTGCTAATATCACAGAAAAAGATGGATGACAGCTCATGTCTCAATCTGCTTTCCTATGAATATTTAAAATGTCTTTTTTGTGTGTTGGCAGTCAGTGCTAAACAAAGTGTCCACCAACACTGCAGAGCTTCTCTGGACTGCAGAACGTAGGAGAACATAAATCCCGGCAGCAGCAGTAAGGATTTAGGAGAGCGTCTCGAAGCACTCAGGTCTGCGTGTTCTCATCACTCTGACTTATGTGACATTAAAAGAACAAAGCTCTGTAAACGGCAGCTCGTGCTCTGCAGTGTCGCGCTTGATGCAGTGCTGAGCTGTAAACAGGTCGGATCTGAGTGAGTCTGGACCAATCAGTGGCTGAGAGTGTCTTCCAGCAGCAGAACATTCCTGAGCGGTCACCCTGCAGACCGTTAGCCTGCTGGTCTCTGCTCTGCCTGCAGGGTGCACACATCCACCTGCTGTCACTGGATCCAGCTATTAGTGAGGAGATGTGGACTCATCCACCTCCACAATCTGGATCTGCTTTGCATACTGTCTGTTTTATTTCCAAAAGTTAAAAATTTATCTCTCTGAATTCTGCAGTGGAAATGTTTTTGATCAAACACACACCAGTTGGACTCAGATTGTTAACAGAGATGTGTGGAAAAGTAAAGGAACAGTAGCAGTTGTAGGAGAATCAGGTTCTGTCCTGGAGTTAGTGTTTGATATCTGTTTACATTATACACTCATAAAAGTGTAGTGACTTGCACAAGTACTAATCTCCATGGTTTTCTTCTTATATTGTAGTCTTTTAATTTGAACTGGAATTAAAGAATGGACCTACACAAAGTATCCACTTCATCCTGACAACAGATTCAACAGTAAAGCACGGTGGTGGCAGMAAAATGCTGTGGGCATGTTTTAAATCAGCAGAGACAGGGTAACAGGTCAAAGTTAAAGAAAAGGTGGAAGTTGAGAAATTACTGAGAGGAACTTATTGAAGATGAAGTTTTGCCTTCCAGCAGGACAATGACTCCAAACACACTGCTGATGCAACACTCCAGGGGTCTCAGAAGAACAAGTTAAATGTCCTGAAATGGTTCAGATAAAGCCCAGTCTTTAAAGACTGTTGGACACTGTTTTTTTTTGTTCTGCTCTCGATAGAGTAAAACACTTTTTCCTTCTCTCCTATATATATATATACAGTATATATATATACAGTATATATATATAC
>NW_013953095.1:196818-197825 GCF_001266775.1 Austrofundulus limnaeus | reverse complement strand
TATATATATGTTGTAATCTTTACAAACTGGGATCTGTTTTCCAGCTCATTGCTTTGTCACCTMTTTGACAAAGGGAATACATAAAAGTCCAGATCTTGTTAAAAAGTCTGCTTTTTTGTGTCAGGCTGAAATGATTGTGACTCTTAGATCTCTTACCAGAAGAGAGACTTGTGACGCTGCTAGCACGAGTTCTAATGTAAACACTTCAGAGCTGGCCGTTAGAAACAAACCACTGCAAACACTGATTTCAAAATGAAAGCAGAGTTTTTGGATGTGCGATGCAGAATGAATACATCATTTTTGATTTTCCATTGACTTCATGTGAGTGACAGATAATGATCTGGATGCAGCCCATTGATTCCTGTTATAAACTACCACATATTAAAGCTAATTGTGCCAAAGTTGGTGTTAAATCTATGTGCAGTAATTGTAATTCACTGCAGGAAATGTATGTTCTGTAGCAGCTCGGCGTTACTCACGAGGCATGATGACCTGGTCTGCCAGCTGCTCTCGAGTCCTCCTCTGCTGAAGTCTTAACTGTAGCACTGAGGATAAAGAACAGAGGGAAGAGAAACAGAGARGAAAACGACTGATTCAAAGTAGCTCCACTTCACAGAGAGGCTAATGCATTTCATCACAGTGATCCAAGGCCAGCTATATCAATGTTATCATGAAACAGCAATACTACAAATAAACATGTATGAATACAAACCACCCCAATAATTTAAAGAACAAGACTATTCACTGAGTGTAACGTCTGTGTCTCATTAGACTGGCTGTTTTCCACTAGTTAGGAGACACCAAAATGGGAGGAAAAAATCTGGAATCACACTAGCTGCACTTCCATTACAAATGTGCGCAAAACTTTGTCGATATTCTGTTAATGTCGAAAAAACAGTTTCACAACTGCGGTTTGTCCATTAAGTAAGAAATGTTATTAAAGTCACGTGAATACGTTTGTTCTCATGATAAGTCATTACAAACATGGCAGCGATGGATGTAAACAC
>NW_013953095.1:188737-193893 GCF_001266775.1 Austrofundulus limnaeus | reverse complement strand
AATTTACGCAGCTCATTTACACACTTTTCCTGAAGATAGAAGAGTTTGTTGAATCTGACGTGACATGTTCGTACGAACCCTTTGTACGAACAAAAGGAAGAGACATTTAGGAGAAGAATACGAACATGTTCTTGCATGAGGCCCAATAATTTTTCCGATATTTCAGTTAAAATACATAAGTAAAAATATTTATCCGAGTATAATACTACCCCCCAACTTTATGGATGATTTATGGATTTAATTTTACGTATTATACTTGAATAGATACGGTAAATTTATCGGTCAAATTTTCAGACAAAACATCAGCAACACAAGAGCAAGAGAGGAAATTCAGCAAAGTTGCAAAACCTTTAGGGATATTTTAGAACTCGTACTCATACGAATTGAATGCTGTTCCCTGACTGGTCGCTAGTTTTATCAAGATGATGAGGCTTGTGTGTAATCTGTTCACCTGGATCAGTGTCACACATCTACACAAAAACCTGCAGAAAACACACACACACACAGTCAAAACAAGACGTCTTTGCTGCAAATATTTCTGTGAGCAGGATGTAGGGAATGATAAACACAGCTCCTGGCTTTTAAACAGATCTGCTCAGCAGTGTGTGGTCTGTACGTGTGTGTGTGTGTCTGTACGTGTGTGTGTGTGTGTGTGTGTGGTGTGGTCGAGGTTGTAAACACTGAGCCTCCTCCTTGTCTGTTGTTCTGTGTGTGTCTGTTGGTCTGTGTGTGTTTCTCCTCCTGAACGTTCTCTGAAGGTCTCCGGGTCAGATTCGAGGATGAAATGTTCCGACTCCTCTCCAGCGCTTGGACTCGTTAGTTAATTACGTGGCTCAGGTGTTTTGTGTTTTCTCTCAGCTCCGGCTGCTGTCGTGTGTCCACAGAGCCTGTCCGTCTCATGTCCTGTGAAAGAGTTTGGACCGGGCCGTGGGTGAGCTGGAGCACCACATCACGGCTCTGTCACAGGAGAGCACCTCCATTATGTAACAGCAGGCTTTTCTCTTCATCTGACATCTGCTTTAGTTTACAGTGGGGGGTGGGGGGGACCTGCTACTCAGGCATTAGTGGCTGACTGGAAGCTGACCAAAACATGCATCTGATACAACTTCTGCGAAGGAATTTTCCTGTCATCAGAACCAAAAAAAAAAAAAAAAGAAACACCTTGTGACAGGTTTATCCCGTGTGTTTGTAAAAAACTCGGACAAATTTACCACAAATGTTCTTAGAAGCTAATTCTATTGAGCCTCTATCATTTTCTGTTTTTAACACTGATTCCGTTTGTTCCATATTTGTTGGTGTAACGTTGTGACCTGATCCATTTCATCTGGGCTCACTGAATCTGCTGTAGGTTCTCACTCATCCAGGACAAGACCCTTTCAAATCAAAAGACCGGACGTGTTTTTCTGATTGCTGAAGATGATTCTCTCCTCATCCAAGGAGCTGGCTCACTTCAGACCGAAGTTTCAAGCTTTAAACRAAACAAAACACAAGAAAAGGAGCTCCTAGGGACAAAACTCTGCTGTCCACCTACATCTGAGCAGTAAGGACCCCTCTCAGAACACAACAGTGGTCTTATAGAAGATAGATGAGAGGGGACTGAAGAAAACTTTTTACATAAAATAAGTTTTAAAAAAGCAACTTAAACAGATAAGTTCTCAGGTTTCAACATGTCAAATATTTTCAATCTAATCCCCAATAAGTTGTTCTTATTTGCACCATTCTATGAAACTAATAGGTATTGTGTGAGTAAAGTTTCACAGTTGTTTTAATGTTTTAAGTTATTTGCTGACTAAATTTAGTTGGGTTCACCTTGATACAAACATGGACTCTGACACCAATCACCTTGATTAGGACCATTCCTAATCAAGGTGATTGGTTTCAGAGTCCATGTTTGTATCAAGGTGGACCTTATTCCACTCTGGAGTTGYCCRTAGAGAGAAGTGCTGCTGATGTGGGGTTACTTACAGCCCCTGAACCTGGTCCTTGTAAACTGGAGTTTTCCCAGTCAGATGAGAGGGCAGCTTCCCCATGCCTCTGGGCTGTGGACTCAGCTGGCTCTGACTGTGTCTCTGCACTTAGCAGTGAAGAGGACCAAGTCTTCTTGGAGTCCTGAGCCAGGGTGCTGGAAAGTTGTCCATCTGAGGACTCCTTCATTCTGCAAGGGACTTCAACGACCACATCAGCAGCAACACAAAAATATCAAAACTGTAATCCTGGCATTGGTGATTACAGTACAAATGTTTGATATGTACTGTTTTTATTGTTGTAGTTTTATGACTGTATTTAGGACATATTTGGACTTTAACACTGCTGTTCAGGGACTACTGTTGGAAACCAGCTTAAGCTCAGTCTGGTGCAAAACATCTTTTATTATTGTTTTATTTTGCACATTTTCCATTAAAGGGACAATATGAAGTAAAATCAACTTTTTTGAGTTTTATATTCATGTTATMATTTTATACTCTCATAAAAACAGGCCCAAAGCCTTGCTCTGACTCATTCATCATTTTTGAGAAATCCTGCAGTGTTTTTATGAAGCCATGCTGAGGAGCAAAACGACAGGTGGGGACCAGAAACACCTTTTGGGACCAGAAACACCTCTGGGACGTGTCTTTAAGCTGAACTTCCTCATGGCAGAGCACACCCCCTCCCCCCTCCTCACACACCCCGCCCATGACTCCTGCAGGCTCTCGGGTGAAAGTGAAACCTAACTGTCTGCTGAGCTCCCAACACTATTTCTCACTCAGTGAAGCTCTTTTCAGATTAAAAATATGTTTGAGGAAATGTATTTTCAGATGCCAAGTAAGCTGCATCATGGCAGCCCCCCTTGCTGAAATGGGCGGGACAGAAGCGGAAGTTGGTTCTTAAAGAGACAGAGGCCAATTTCAAGGCGTTTAGAAGAGGAAGTGATGAGAAGATAGGTTTATTTTCTGTTTAAACATAAAAACAGCAATTTAATAACAACTAAAGGTGACATAGATACTTTATTATGGTATAGTATTTAAATATGTGCCTGAGAAACACATAATATTGGCCCTTTAAATAAACTTTGAATAAAAAAACATTTCTACTTGGAGGGAAGTTATTGGGAGTGCACAAGGTGTCAGGACACTCTGGTGACATATTGATGATAGATTTTATAATTTTCTTCATCTGATCTGACACTCAGGTGAAAAGAAGAGCTGACGTCAACTGATCACCACCTGGTGGTGAGTGGGATCAGTCGGCAGAGTAAGATGCCAGACAGACCACGTAGACCCAAATGTGTTGTGAGGGCTGGGAACATTTGGCAAAGAAATCCATCAGAAAGACCTTCAAGGACACGATGGAGAGACTGTGGTCGTATTCACACCTGATAGTCCGGTTCGATTGGGGACCAAAAYTGCAAGCTATGTTTACATTTTTAGTTGGTGTGGTTCACATTCACACAGCACTTTGTCATCCAAACTAAACCCTGTGACCAACCTGTTCCCCTCCTCGCCAGTGGTGGTGCTGCACCAAGAACCACTGAAGGAATCAACACAAAAATGACAGAAGAAGACACTGAGCACAACTTCCCTCTTTACAAAATGTAAACAAACATGGAGTGCCAAGTAGGGCTGCCACAAATGGTTATTTTTATAATCCATTAATCACCGATTATATTTTTGATTAGTTGACTGATCAGATCATATGTTAACTGAATATAAAACATAAAGCTTGTCGCACCAGAATGCAGCTGCTGTTATTAGAGATGGGATAAATTGCTCTTTGAAGGGATCCGGATCGTGCGGAGCCGTTGGTTTCATGGAGCCGTTCAAATGAGCCGTTCAGTTTTGAACGGATTACGTCATCACGTAGCTGTACGTGATGACGTAATCCTGTCACGTGGGTGGAACCATGTGTTTGTCAAGCGGAAACCCCCCTCCCCCTTTCACCGTGAGCTTCTGTACTCCACAACTTCGCCTGTTTTCCGTGAAAAAGCAAAGCAGGAGTGATTTAAGTATGAAAAAAATAAAGATTATATGAGAAATNGTTTAAAACTTGGTTAGATGGACCGACAGTTTTTGCAGTGCTCCCACAGACCAAACCCTGGTCTGGACTGCAGAGCGTCTGTGTGATCACACATCACTAACACACTCTCAGCCTCTCTCTGTGCTCACTTTCAAACCGAAGACATTTGTTTCAGCTCGGCTGCTCTGACAACAAAGGACATACAAGCCCATGGCCACATTTACACGTGCTCAGATCGATGGTGTAAACAACACGATGGTTTGTGCTGCCCGAGTGCAGATAATTTGTCATTTATCATCAGTCTGTGCCCCACACAGAAAAACACGCTCATACTGGGAACACAKTTTAACCACCAACAGGCCGACTGGTGAGAGCAGCTGGTTCTGTCACCAGAACTCTTTAGAAACACACAAGAAAGTGACAGACGRGCTAACTGTCGCACGTCTAATAAACAACTCTTGTGTTTATTTAAGTTCAATTTCTCTGCTTAAAATACAATGAAAACACCTTAAAACGTCAGTGGTGTAGGACACTTGAAGTGAGAAGGTGAAGCAGAACATGAGCCGATGGTGCTGCTGATGGAGACAACCTTCCAGCTGAGGCTTTTTTAAAGTTCTGCACTGAGCTGGATCTGTTCTACAGGCTCAGTCAGGTTACTGTCAGAACAACAGCTTAAAGAATCAAATAAGAATAAGTTAGTTCAAATGAGGTATTTGTTGAACCTACAGGGAGCAGGTGCTACAGAAACAGAAATCAACCAATGGTTTTTAATTTTTGACATCATCTTTACTGGTTTGAATCCACAAAAGGAATTATGATAAATGTGAGCCAAAAAATCGAAACAAGGACTGAGTCCAAAAGTTGTTCATGGAGAAAAAGGCAAATATAGTGTTTTGACTAAAATGTTAACAAAAATTGCATTTAGTCAAAATATAATGAATAAAAGCCTTAATGTATCATTTAAATGAACTGTCTGAAATATAATCATAAAACTAAAATTTGAAGCATTTTTTGAGAGTAGCAACAAAAAACTGATTTAGAGGAAAAACACTTTAAAATGTTGAGATTTTCTCTGTGAGTTAGTAAAGTTTGTTTCTTTTTATCTGGTAAATCTCAATATTCGAATATAATTTGAGGTTTCCTCTTTATAAGGACATCAAAAA
>NW_013953095.1:185891-187065 GCF_001266775.1 Austrofundulus limnaeus | reverse complement strand
GTTTAAGAGACAGTTAAAGCAAGTTTTTTTGAAGAAATATAAAAAGTAAAATGTGAAGGTATTTGATTTGTTGTTTGAGTTGATGTTTTTATGTTGTTTTTATTTTGATTTTTTATTTTAGTATAGTTTTGTAAATTATGTTTTGTTTGAACTTTCTGGGGATAAAAGGGGCAGAAAAAATATGATTTATTCTTCTTCTGCTACCTTTCATTTTGTTTGGATTTGTATATGTTTTGGTTTTGGATTATTTTTAATTATTGTATATAGTATTTTTTAATGAAATAAAAAAATTTGAATTAAACTTTTTAAATTTAATATAAAGCATGATGTGTTTCTCCCAGCTGTCATAAAAAAGCTCTGCTTACTACTGTCTCCTCAGTGAAGGGTTTGCTATGTTTTCTCTGTGTTTATTTCTGTGTCTGTTAGCAAAATATCTCACAAACCGCTGGATGAATTTAAACAAAACTCTCAGAAAGTAAATACCAGATGGACGCCTTTAACTGCTTAACTTTTGGAACAAATTAACTAAACTAACCAGCCACAGTTAATCAACCTTAGCCAACACAGTTTTGCAGATATTAAAGTGAAGTTTTGTGTGGCAGTAGATGAGACTGATCACAAACACGTAAACTGTTTGTAATATGAAATTTTCACCTTTTCTCAATCTGCTTCTTTATGCAGAGAACTGGTGTCTGTCTCCAGAGGTCATTGTACAAAAAGTGAGGGACAAACCTACTCACACTCAGGGCCAATTTAGATTAAATACTAAATAAATTTACTTTAAATTTAAGGACAAAGTAGGGGGACTTGCATCTGAATGTTGGGGCTCCTTGTTACCAATGAAACCGATGTTAGTAGTAACTGTTCACTGATTTATATTTGTTGTGTTTTGGTGCACTGTATTGTATCTTATTTGTTATAACCTTTTAAAAATGCTTTGTATACATGTTTTTTTTTAACTTTTCAACTTTTTCATTATGTCTTTGTATGTACAGGTCCTTCTCAAAAAATTAGCATATTGTGATAAAGTTCATTATTTTCTGTAATGTACTGATAAACATTAAACTTTCATATATTTAAGATTCATTGCACACCAACTGAAGTAGTTCAAGACTTTTATTGTTTTAAAATTGATGATTTTGGCAAAAAAGTAAAGAAAAACCAAAAATCCCTA
>NW_013953095.1:181517-183844 GCF_001266775.1 Austrofundulus limnaeus | reverse complement strand
TCCAAACACAATTAAATTCACTCTATAGGAGACACAGTTTATCAGGAGAGGATTTTTTAAAGTAATAACAACTTTCTACTTCTTACCTTTTTAAAAAATGTAGTGAGTAGAAAGTACAGATAATTGTGTAAAAATGTAATGAGTAAAAGTAAAAAGTATACTGAAAAATAATTACTCAAGTAAAGTACAGATACCCAAAATTTCTACTTAAGTTCAGTAACAAAGTATTTGTACTTAGTTACTTTACAGCTCTGTCCTGGACATGTTTGCATACAGAGTATCACTGACACCTCTACTGTTGGTTTTAGTTTTATAAGCTTTCATTTTCTAAAACCTTTGTGCATCAGGGTGTGTTAGCACTAAGTGTGCAGTTTTTCAGTTTTGTTGTGATGATTTGTTGGTGTTTGATGCCTCAGTTAAACTGTAAACTATCTGTGCTGCATGAAGTGTGGGTGAATAACTGCACTGAAAACAGTTTTGCAGTCTGCAGGGAGCTCCGACACCAGATCTCTATCTTTTTCCTTGAAGCTGTAACGAAGCGGCGGCAGTTCCCATGGCTTTCTGAACGCAGCTCTGCTGTGATGCAGAAACAATCAGAGCTGAACGCGGCCCGAGGCTGTCGGGCCGAGCCGTTCCCATGGCTGGAGAGACGCTGTTGAAGCGTGATGGAAAAGCTTTCACAGGACTCTGCCTTCAAGAAAACTGTAAATCCTTCGCAGGCACGCCGACTCAGACTCCCCTCTGTCGTTAGCAGTTAGCACAGATTTACAGCCGACTTCACTTCTCTGACACACAACAGGTCGCCGTGTGTCAGACACACACTTTGTGTGAACTCCTCTGACTTTGATCTGAAGATGGTGTCTCTACATCTGCTCCACATTAGTTGTTCAGGTTAGAGCAACAGCACTTCTCCTTCATATTCCCCACAGTGCTCAGGCTCATTTCCTGCACAGCGACGTGCTCTGCAGCGCTCAGAGGAAGAGCGACATTTAGACTGAAATCTGTGGAATGCAGAGTGGAAGGCTCTGCTCCGAGCCTCCACAAGATGCTTCCACCATCAGTAATATTTTCCTCAGGGAGGGGGCAGTGTTGGTCAGACGATGCACAATGCAGCGGACGAGACAAATGCACACAAAAGTTAGATTTACTTAATTAAATTGATGAAAAGATCTAACATGTTTGGTGTCAGTCTGTAATGCAGCCATGTTTAGTTGACCTCTAACCTCTCTCAGGACGAGGAAACCTGGTTGGTTCCCTCAGCAGCAGCAGGTTGCTGGTGTGGAACAAGTGCACTGACCTGCTGCTGTCACGTGCTCACATCCCARGATTCACCGAACCCCGAACGCATCACAGCCTAAAGCTGGTGGTCCCTGAACACATCCCTGACCCCTGTGTGTGAGACGTGGTAAACCCGTGTGAAGACTCACCTGATCTAAACTTGCTTCGTATCAGTCCGGAGTGTTGGGAGCCCAGCAGAGTCATAATGATGTCAGTACAGATCCAGAGTTCTGTGAAAACACGGGGTCAAAGCTTCGATCCCTGAGGTCACCTCTGGACCACGGWCTCATGAGACACACAGTGGCYCCTGGCTGACACATTAATGGCTCCRAAAGAAAACWMAAAMAMAAAAAAAACTGAAACTCTAGACTGGTTTTCTGGATTCCAGCAGCTGCTCTCCTCTCCTCTGCTCTCTCCCTGCACTGGTTGGAGCTTGATGGTCCCAGTCAGCTGAGAGGGAGTTCTGAGCGGGGCTGGGGGACAACACACACAGATATGCCCCACTCAGGGAGGGGCTGACCCAGACCGGGGTTTCCTTCAAGCCCCGCCTGCCTTCCGCAGCCTCCGAGGCCCAGCAGGGTTTGTCTGATGACTCCTTCCTCCCCTGCCACCAGAGTCTCAGCCCATCAGCCCGGCCGACTGTCATTACCGGGGGATCCTGAGGCAGAGGTGGGTGGTAACCAAGAGAGGAGACCACTGCTGTCGTTTTTTCTTTTGGTCCTAAAGTTTGTGTATAACAACAAAACATCTGAGTTCAAGACTTCCAGTCCCAGTGAGCAGAAGATTATACTGGTTTTATAGTGAACAGCAACGACTCTGGAGATTTGAACTTTCTTACAATATGTGAAGGAGRGAAACATCAGCAGTGGTGGGCACCAGCCCACCAAAGCACAAATCCGCTAATTGCTTTAGCGGACTTAATAATTTTTATAATTCATAAGCAGATTTGCGCTTTCTAAAATTAAATTACAGTACTGCTAATAACTAATTATCTACCAGTCATCATTATGTTGAACAGCAGAAGGTATGACTGTCAATGAATCACAACA
>NW_013953095.1:176666-178900 GCF_001266775.1 Austrofundulus limnaeus | reverse complement strand
TGTAAAAGAAAGTGTTACCTTAATGATGTGGTTTTTATTATTTTTTATTTTGGTATGATTTTAGTGATTTACGGAGTTAGAAGAATTTTAAGGTTAAAATAAAGAAACGTAAACAGTCATTGAAGGTTATGGGTCTAAGACTGGAGGGGTCAATGAGGGCACAGATTGTTTATTACTGTAAAGCATTTTGAGCATCCTGGTTGGATAAAAAGGAGCTGTAGTCCATTTAGCATTTATGAAGTTGTTGGATTGAAGATGCCTTTTGATCAGAAAGCTATRAACACCCAAAGCTGTAAACATTTTTTAGAAAAAGAAAAACAAAGTTTTGAAAGGTGTGACATTCATGTTCAGCCTCCTGTACTTTCATAACTTTATATAAGTTCTKTGATTCTTTCATATTTTGGCTCACACCAAATGCTCAAACACACACAGGCGTAGTGAATACAGTCCATCTGTGTTTACCAAGGAACAACAGCAAACAGGCCAGGAAATCATCTGTTCAAAACACTTCAACAGATCTAAATTATTAAACAATATTTACAACKTTGAACAATCTCACAGACCTGTTTAATCTGTAATCTCTGTTAAATCCATCGTTTGACAACCAGAAGTGTGAAACACAGCAACAAACACACTCAGGCCACTCACCTGACCTGAGGCCAGGCAAGGACAGCTCTGCTCTGAGGCAGACAATGTGGAGGAGGTGCAGAAACTCAGCTCAGGTGAGACGATCTGTTCACAACACAACTATTTGTGTATTTCAGAAAGCCGTCATGAAAGATTGTGAAGAAAAGCAAAAACAATAATTTAAAAACAAACATTTTCAGTTTGCTATAAGCTACATGTGGAATGCAGAGATGTGTAATAATGATTCATTATAGGACTGAAGTATATGKTTGTGGATCTGTATGTTTACCAAGTATTTTTTAAATCATAACTTTTATTTTTTTGTTATATTCAATACAAATAAATTATACTTTTACTTATTTACTTTAAAATTTAACACATTTCAAATATTACCAGAACTCTTCATGAAAGGAGCTGTTTCTGTTCTCTAAGAGATTAAAATATTTTCTTTTAAACAATATGTTTAAAGTGCTCAGTTTACTCACCTTGTTTAGTGGAACCAGTTAACGTAACTTGGTAAAATAAATTCAACACTTCATTTTCTAGAGTGCAGTGTACAAATACTTTTACTTTTATTTTCCCGATTATTGTGAGCAGTTTTATGACTTTTACAAAAAAAAGTTTTTATCACTGAAATTTATTTTTACCAAAGTCATTTTCTGATAACGTATTTCTACTTTTACTTAATTATTTTTTTCAAATACTTTATAGAACTCTGATGGAATGCATCAAACGTGGGAGGARTAAAGCACGGTGGTGGCAGCATCATGCTGTGTTTCCTCAGCAGGGACAGGGAAGCTGCTCAGAGTTGATGGAAGATGGAGCTAAATACAGAAAAACCCAGGAAGAAAACCTGTTAGAGGCTCCGAAAGACTTCAGACTGATGTTCAGCTTCCAGCTGGACAACAACCCAAACCATCCAGTTTACATCCAGAGCTGCACTGGAATGGTTTGTGTTAAATCATATTCATGAGTTAGAGTGGCCCAGTAAAAGTCAAGACCTAAATCCAACAGAGAATCTGAGTCTAGACTAAAAATTGTTCTTCACAGATGTTCTCCGTCCAGTCTGACGGAGCTCGAGTTATTTGGCAAAACGAATGAGCAGAAATGTCTGTAGATGAGTTGGTGGAGACATCCTCCAAAACACTCGCTGCCTTATTTGTTTCTACCACATGTTGTCCTTCAGGGAATTAATGGACACCACATTATTCAGATTTTTATTTGGTGAAATAATTTGAAAACTGTTTATCATTGTCCTTACATTTSATATGCTTTTACTTTGGTCTACAAGTAAAATCCCAATAAAATAATTATTATCACTTGTGAAGTTTGTGGTTGAAATGTGACAAAATGTGGAAAAGAGATACTTTCTTTGAARGACTGTTTACCTATGATTACATGAACAAGTTTGAGCTTTTTGGCTTTCTTTTGAGCCCATTTTAGTAGTAGAAGTTTATTCGTTTAATTTGTTATACAAAATTAACAAAGTTAAAAAAACATACAATCAAAATGAAATCAAAAGAAATGAAAGGCAGCAGCAGAAGAATAAATCTTATAATATCTGCCCATTTTTTATACCCAAAATATGTTCAAAAGAAAAGTAAAAT
>NW_013953095.1:174030-175675 GCF_001266775.1 Austrofundulus limnaeus | reverse complement strand
CCACTATAAAAAACACACACCACTATAAAAAACACACACCACTATAAAAAACACACACCACTATAAAAAACACACACCACTATAAAACACACACACCACTATAAAAAACACACACACCACAATGAAACGTGATGCATTCAGTCCTTTTCTCCACATTGTGTAAAAAGTGTGGACACAGCACTAATCAGTCAGTGAGAGCTCCTCCAGCGCTGCCTCACTGCTCCTACCTCACCATCCATTTTAATCTTTGCTCACCATAAACACAGCCAGGCTTTTGTTGTGGAGCAGCTTCTCCACACACCAGTGACACGCACACACCAAAACACGTCACACTTTAACATGACGAACGACACGCCTGATCTGTTTGCTGTTAGTCTGAGAGCAGACGTGTGCTGCATGCCCGCACGCTGCGAAAACACCAAACAATACTCAAATATTTACACAAAAACTGCTGGGCTCGCAAATCTATCCATGACAGGCACAAGTGCATCTGTCCCRTGTGTGTGTGCTGTGTGWGWWCWCACACRGCACACACACACACACACAAAGCAGTGTATTAATTAGCAGGTGAAAGTGCTTAAAGGGAAGGTCTTTGACAGTATACACACAAAGTGTCGGACAGATTCTTGAGGAGGTCACCCAGACCCAGTTTAATCCTCCCCTTTAATTGGGCTCCATGTCAACGGATGTGACAAGTCTCATCTGAACCGTCTGGAGCCACTTGTGTGTCTCTGTGTGTGTTTTATAACTCTGAGTGCACATTATTCTACATTATATTTACATTACGTGTACAGATGTGTGAACTTATTTTCATTGGAAAAATAACTGGATTGTGTGTGTTCAGACCCCACTCTGTAAAAAACTACAGTGTGTGCTTATTGGCAAACTATGCAGACGTGCAGATTAAAAAAATGACTGTTARTGTTTGCTGTGATTTCTTGTTTTAGATGGAGCAGATGCATGGAACTAAAGAACTAAAAAAGTAAAACATTCCCTGAAGCAGAGAAATGACTAACACTTGCTRAATAAACTGTGTGGATAAACTTTTTGACAGGCTTGTCACATTGTCACTGCTGCTGGTGCCAGTTAAYAATGACGCAGTGGCTTGTAGGAAGTCTCATTGCTGAAAGTAAAAGTCACATATTCTGAATGCTTTAAATACCAAATCTCATTCAAGGAAACCAGCTGTCCTTCAGTTGTGTCCCTCAGAGCCACAGCAGGAGGTGGACTGGCTGGTCTGATTCAGTGTGGTATCAACGAGACACTTCACACTCTCACCTATTGGCTTGTGTAAGGCTTTGTTTTACAGTACCCTTATTACCATGTAATTACAAGGTAATAAAAATGGTAATTAAATGTAATTACTACCTTATTACCATGTAATTATGAGGTAATAAAAATGGTAATTAAATGTAATTACTACCTTATTACCATGTAATTATAAGGTAATAAACCAATTAAATGTAATTACTACTGTATTACCATGTAATTACAAGGTAATAAAAATGGTAATTAAATGTAATTACTACCTTATTACCATGTAATTACAAGGTAATAAACCAATTAAATGTAATTACTACTTTATTACCATGTAATTACAAGGTAATAAAAATGGTAATTAAATGTAATTACTACCTTATTACCA
>NW_013953095.1:171842-173311 GCF_001266775.1 Austrofundulus limnaeus | reverse complement strand
CAAGGTAATAAAAAATGGTAATTAAATGTAATTAGTACCCTTATTACCATGTAATTACAAGGTAATAAAAATGGTAATTAAATGTAATTACTACCTTATTACCATGTAATTACAAGGTAATAAAAATGGTAATTAAATGTAATTACTACCTTATTACCATTTAATTACATGGTAATAAAAATGGTAATTAAATGTAATTACTACCTTATTACCATGTAATTATGTGGTAATTAGGGTACAAAAGAAAAACTATTAGTAAAACTACCTTTATTGGGTAACTACAATCAAATTACCATTCAATAGTAACTCAACACTATATTTATAACCAAAAGAATGCAACTAAATTTTGGAGTTAGTGGTTAATTGCAATAAAATAAAACTTTAAAATTGCAAAAATTACCTACTACTTATTTACACAACACAGCAACAGGATTGTGTGACTTCAGACTCTGAGAGTCTCCTCGAACTGTTCCTTTCAGCAAGGAATAGGAAGGGGTGGTGGGAGGTGTTGTGCAACTTCACCCCCCCACCCCCTCCATATCATGCAAGAGTACTATGGATATTTTTGTGWAAATGACGTATACTGATGGTGAGAGTACAGATAAATGTCAGAGGGAATTTAYACATTTGTGGTTTACTATTTAGTTCTATGACTAATCCTGATATGTGACATTCTGTTAGGAGTCAACAGTTTTTCCCACAGAAAGGGCTCAAATTAAAAAAAGCCGAATTGTTCTGTAAATCTACTGAAACAAATGAATGTAGAAGAGAAYTGGCAGAAACACAAATTCATTTTTGATGACACATAATGGGGGGATTGGCACAAATAGGCACAGGGGCACGACAGGAGATAAGAGGATTAATAGAAAGCTATGAGTCTGTTTGGCAACAAGAGATTAGACTGTGGGGTCAGAGGTGCAGAGGATATATGTGTGTGTGTGTCTGGGGAGCTACACTGTGTCTCTGTGTGTTCATAAGTGTTAAAGGCACAGACACCGTGGCCTCCATGCCCCCTCCCTCCCCGCCAGCAGCAGCTGTGTCACATCAGTCTAAGGGTCTCAGATAGCTGCTCTCTCAGGTAAACTCTGATTTCAAAATAATCAGTCAGCTGCTCCAATGAAAGTTAGATCAGATGCATTTCTGGTTTAGGCTCCTTTAAAGAAGGGTGCAGACCTCAAACACACTCTGTCTTCAGAACCAAGCTCTAAACTCATCACCCACCGGAATGAGGCCTGGGCTTGATGTAATCGTTGGTTAGGGRTAGGCTTAACCCTAATCACCCGTATAGTATTATTGTTGGAACATGGAGGAACTTGTTAGAACAATAGGAGGCTTCCAAAATTTCCAGCAACAATCAAATAGGTCCTGTAGGTCAGAGATTCTTAACGAGCGCCACCTTGAGGGCCTCAGAAGAACAACAGTTTTTAACTTTGGGCCCCAGAGGGCCGTGGGACCACATTGATTTTAAA
>NW_013953095.1:167970-171327 GCF_001266775.1 Austrofundulus limnaeus | reverse complement strand
CTGAGTGGTCTGTTGGCTGACTTTTGTATTTGTTCAAATAACTGTTATGGGCAGGTTACAATATAAAAACGTTTGTCATAATCATGTCTTGTGTTTACTTGACAGTAGTTTTAAACTGTAAGTATATTTATGTTAGTTATAGTGCAAATACAGATTAAACCAAGATTTATAATAATTATCATTTTGATCCATACATTGGTAATGTCTGACTGGGCCTCGTTTCACTTTATGTTTAATAAAYTGGGCCCTGAGGTGAAAAAGGTGAAGAAGTCCTGCTGTAGGTCACATGAAGCTGAGTCATTGTCCAGTGCAAAGAGGGTTTTATTAGGCTCCGCCTCCATGTTATCCTACTATTTGCAACAAAGTGAGATTGCCTGACACATTAGTGTGAAAACAAGTCAGAGCTGTGGGTTGTAAGCTGTTATTTGACTCCAGCATGAAAAATGGAAATGGGCTGATACAAGGTCAGTTAATGGCAGCTGGATTACCAAGAGTGTAATCAGCACCCAATCAGCCTTATCAGGAAACTGAGGGGTTTCTCACGACACAAGTCTGCTGACTAAAAACAAAAATATGTCAGAGAAAAGCAAAGATTGTTGAATCCAAACAAAGTGAGGTAAGTCATAAAAAAAGAAGACATGGATAAAGAACCAAACCAGAGGAGACACAGAAACAMAGTTGGAGGGGAAGAGGAGGTGAAGAGAGGGCTGGGAAATGAAGAATGAGACGTGGACGGGGCCAGACATGGAGTCAGGTTCAGACCCCCCCACCTCATTTTTTCAGCTGTGGTTTCTAATGAAGTTCCAGCAGGAGCGAGCCGAGTCCAAACCAGAAGTGACAAGACGAGTCCGAGCCAGCAGCTTCCTCCTCCCTTACATGTGTTTACTCTCCATCACTGTCTTCTCTGAGGTCACCTTCACTCTGGATCTTCCCATGTCCCTCTTCCCCCTCCTCAGACATCCACAGGGTCCGAGCTGCCGCCAGGTTGGAAATGTTAACATGCTTCAAGCATTGCAGTTAATCTGAAAGGAATCCAAAGCACCAGACGCTGTCTCCACATCATGTAAAAACCAAAAATACCACACTTTTGTTTGGTGTTTCTGCAGTTGTTTGGATTTCCACAATTGACTTCGCCTCTTGTGCAGCCAGTAGTTGCTGCTGGCAGGAGGCCAAGCAAGTTGGGCTGGGGGAGAGTGAAGGAGCGCCTGAGAGATGGGCCTGCATCTCTGCAGATAAATTCTAACTCTGCTGTACTCTGGCTTTCTGAGGTATTCCTTAAACGTCATCAAAACTGTGATAACTCTAATCTTCTTTGTTGTTAACATCTGTCTATAGCTACGTTTCCATTGACCGTGAAAATGCGCAAATTAGAATTTTGAAAATAAATTTGCTCAATGGAAACAYGTCAATTTCAAAAATTTTTTTTACATTTTTCGACAAAATGTTTTTGCGCTAGGATGAGGTGGTTTTACAGTCGTATCTAAATTGGCGGTTTTCGCAAAACTGCAATGGAAACACTTTTTTCACATCACAGGAGTCACGTGATCAACAACCGTCTGTTTCTACTGGTGAAAAAGACAACGAGGAGGAAAATAACAGGAAGTAGAAGTAGTAGTAATATCACAGAAGTAGTATAAAATAGTAAACTCAGCGACTACAATTTGCCAAAAACACAGCATACGTAGCCGCTCCCAAGTAGGGACTTGTCTCTGGAAAGCCTCGATAAAAGACGCTGACGTCTCCTCTGATGATGAGCGCTAGTGTCGTGGTAGCAACATGCTATGTGTTTACATCCATCRCYGCCATGTTTGTAATGACTTATCAYGAGAACAAACGTATTCACGTGACTTTAATARCATTTATTACTTAATGGAAACACAGCAGTTGTGAAACTGTGTTTTTAGACATTAACAGAATATCGACAAAGTTTTGCACACATTTGTAATGGAAACACAGCTAGTGTTACTAACATATAAAATAAACCACTGCCTCTAACAAACAAGTACTTCAGTAATTTTCACAGTACAGCAGGTAGTAATGGTTTTGCTGCATGTGCATTTGTGTGTATTCAATTATCTGTCTGCTAACAAAATATATGAAGAATCATTAGTTGGATTTCAATTAAACTCTCAGAAAATAATAACTGCATCTACAGCTGATTACTTTTTGGAGTCAAGGTACCACAGTTAAGCTCCTTCTCCATGGTTCTGCTGTGTTTGGTTCAGGTGTGTTCGGTTCTGCTCAGGTKTGTGTGTCTCCATCTCTGTGGGCGTAATAACGGGTGGACCGACCACTTCATCTGTTGTGTTCAAAAATAAAATGAACGAATCCCTGGTTACAGAATTGRTATCTACCAGACTGGAACTCTACTTGACCCTGCAGGATCGCAGACTTATTTTTAGAACCACATTTGTGTGTCTGTGGTTATCTGCCAACTTGTGCATGTGTCGTGTGTGTACATGTTCTCTCATAGGGTTGTATGTCTTATCAGCACCACGGAGCATTCATCAGGAGTGACATTTTCAACCACTCTGTGTTCAAACCAAACACTAAGCTACATGTGCTATCTGCTCTCTGTGGGAAATGAAGAGGCCTAATTTTATTTGACTTGTCAAAAAGAAGTTGTGCTGTCACAATGACCCACTGATTCGGTTAGTTGCCTGTTTTTATTTTTCATGTGATAGGCGTTTCTGTCAAACCCTTCTTCCATTCCAAAAGCTGAATCAAAGGAGCACCAACAGCTACATGGGTCTAATCCTTTTTAACACCCCACAAACTCAGTGTGTCATGATCAAATAGGGTTTTGAGAGGTTACATGTGTCATTTCTGTTGTCTTGTTTCTGTCTCTGGTCTCTACAGTCTTGGTACATTTGTGTGCATCTGTGATTGATGGAATAATAAAGCAAAGTTAATGCTGTTGATTCAGCTAACAAGATTGTAAACTGTGGAGAACCATTGCCTTTACCTCATTGGTTATGACAGTGTGTCATGCAACAGAGRCAGATGGGATTGAGCTGGGCAGTCTTCAGAGGGCATTGGAATAAATGGAGACAATAAAATCACTGATGGTAGAACAGTTACTGACATGCATGTTCCCTTGCACTCAACCAGCCTTCTGGAATGAATTAAACTGTGAACCTGTGTGTTTGATGAACTAAGTATGCAGGTGAAGAAAATTCCATTCRACTTATTAAAGTTGAGTATTTGAGCTTGTAGCGGTTTTACCAACAAATCTGAAACAGCAAGCATTCTCAGCATGTTTGAACACTAAAACCTGAAAGTGTTACACGCAGTGGCGGCTGGTGGAGTTTTCTCCAGGTGGGGCTACAACTCCAAAATAGACGTATCCCAAAAAGC
>NW_013953095.1:165112-167334 GCF_001266775.1 Austrofundulus limnaeus | reverse complement strand
AAACACAACTATATTATAGCACTACTATGATTAAAAGCATTACTAAAGTATTTTAGCTTTTATCTTACCTGTTTAAATACATGCTGGGTCAGATTCTGATGCTTTAAAAATGGGGCAATGTATCAAAACAAACCATTAGCCTCGCTAAAAGCAGTTAGCTAAGCCTGTTGCTAATCCAGTTCTTGGAAAATAATGGAGTGTACACTCTCCCTGCTGCTTTTCTTGTCCAGCAGATCTGGTCCAAGCTCTTTTACTTTAAGCTTCTCCTGGTGTGTTCTGGTCTAAAACACTTTTTCGTTTTAAGAAACTTAGCTAGGTTGTTTAACGCCTCAATTTCTTGACATGTTAATGCTGTTCACATCGTATCCGTCAGTCTGCACCAAACCACGCCCACATCCACTCACATTCACTTTGCCTTGCCTCTTTCCACTGGTAAGACTTCCATTAGACTTTGTTGACTTGATCTACATGAAAGACTTTTACTCACTTGCATGAATGTACAAATTTGGGGATTAGATTTAAAACTACAAGTACTGGAACATTGCAACCCTGAGGCCTCCTTTATTTATTGTTGGTCTTTCAAGATTTACACGACCTCTGTGCTCTCCTTAATCATCTATTTTTTCTGTCAAAATATGAATTTTACTGTCCTCAAAGAGTGTCCTTTATCCATGAGATGTTGGTAAAAAGCTGGGTTTGGGCTTTAAGTGCTGGCTCTTAGTATCTCCTCACAAGATGTCTGAACATTCCTTACTTTACTGGAGTGTGTAAACCACATAACTTAGATTTTGTTTGGGTATATTGTCCACAGTCCTTGGGACAAAACATGTTGTTCAAAAACAAGAAACAAACTTTCAACCATCTTTAACACTCCAAGGATTTGGACTGGACTAGATGAAGAATCTACATCAACATAAATTGTGGTATGAATACGTATTTGGGGTCAAAATGAAAATGTACAACTAAATATTAGAGCCACACTGCAGGATTTATTTTTTTTTTAAATTATGAGATTAAAGTCATGATATTATTAGATTAAGGTCATAACCCTCAACCCCAACTGCTTCTCAGGTGCTTACAAAGATGCACACTACTCCACTTGTGTGTTACTCATGTGTGATGAGTCAATTGCAGAGCACAAATTTCATCAAGTAAAACAAAAGTCATATCACTGCATTAAAATGATGAATGCTGAGCATCTTGTAAAGTTATACGTATTAGTTTTACAAATTATGAAATTTAATAAAYCACATCAAATTACCAGTAGTGGGACTTTGAAACTATTGTTCCAAAGATTGTGGATTTATCAGAATCAGAATCAGGTTTAWTGGCCAAGTACAGTATGTTGACACACACAAGGAATTTGTTTCTGGCTGTTTGTGTCTCTCCAGCATTAACACTATACAGATACTTTACATATAATTTACACATAGTACACAATATACAGAAAGATACACATCACTATACCAGGATATATCTGTGAGATGTGCTTTGCAGTGTTATTCACAAAAAAGCAATATGACAGCAGTATGCAGAGTGAATATTAAATATTGGTACGACAGCAGCAGTGTAGAGATAATTGATTATGAATAAGGTACAGTAATGTATRATAAGAGTGATAGATAGTTGTCTGTAGTATAGAGTATATGATCTAGCTGAYGTATGTCTGATGATCAGCTGTTGATGATGCTGATGGCCTGGGGGARGAAACTGTTCTTGTGTCTGACAGGCTTAGTGGACAGAGTTCTGTAGCGTCTGCCAGACRGGAGGAGTTGGAACATGTTGTGACCCGGGTGAGTGAAGTCTGTGATGATTTTCTCAGCCCGTTTCCTGGTTCTTGCAATTTATTTGACAAACTGAAGCCGTATTGCAATGATTGATTGCATTTAGTCATCATATAAGAATATTGACCTAACAGTGACCCAAAAAATGTTTGCGGACTACTATAACCACAAGTACACGCTTAGAGGCTGTCACAGCAGGTGAAAGGAAGATGATTAGGAAATCAGGAGCAGAAGATAAACTATAAAATAAGACGAGAGAAAGATAAAACTTTTTTGATACCACAGTGGGGAAATTTGCAGAAATTTGCATGTTACTGCAGTACAATACAGGAGAGGGTGAGATAAAATAAAGAAGAAATATAAATAGTAGGAAAGAAAAAATACACTATATACAGAAGATATAACAATGCACATATACACATATACAAACATATATAT
>NW_013953095.1:161024-162301 GCF_001266775.1 Austrofundulus limnaeus | reverse complement strand
ATATATATATATACTGTACATATACACACACAAATATACATCAATAACACACATAAATCAATAAACACTCTACAGATAACGTTGATGTACAGTATAAAGGCCTCAGACAGTCAGGATCGGGAACAGGACCTCCTCCACGATTGTCACAAACACCGGCACCCCACAGGGGTGCATCCTAAGCCCAATCCTCTACACCCTGTTCACTCACGACTGTGCTGCCTCCTATAAGAACAACATCATCTTGACGTTTGCTGATGACACTGCAGTGATAGGATGCATCACTGGGGAGGATGAAGCAGCTTACAGGAGGGAGGTAGTCAGCCTGGTGTCTTGGTGTGAGGACAACATCACCCTCAACATAGACAAAACGAAGGAGCTGATAGTGGACATGAGGAAAGGAAGGAGGCTGCACCAGCCACTGCACATCAGAGACCTTGAGGTTGAGAGGGTGAGCAGCTTTAAATACCTGGGCGTCCACCTCACTGAGAACCTTAACCAGACTGAGAACGCCACACAGCTGGTCAAGAAGGCTCAACAGAGACTTTACTTCCTGAAGAGACTAAGGAAGTTTGACATGTCAACAAACAYMCTCAGGAACTTTTACAGCTGCACTGTAGAGARCATCTTGACCAGCTGCATCACAGCCTGGTACAACAGTGCCACCTCTATGGATCAAACTCCTGCAGAGAGTGGCAACAACTGCCGAGAAGATCACAGGGACTTCACTACCCCCTCTGCAGTGCATCTACCACTGCAGGGCCCACAGGAGAGCAGCGTCAATCATCAAAGATTCAACCTACCCCCAGCATGGACTATTTACACCTCTGCCCTCCGGCTGGAGGTACAGAAGTGTGACATGCAGAACCTCCAGATACAAGAACTCATTTTTCCCAAGTGCCATCAGACTTTTAAACTGAACGTGACATTCTTCTGACTATTACTGCAGATGTGCACATTTCAGACTGTTACCTGTTGCACATTTGCACATTACACTTTAATTACAGATTGTACAGTTCCCTTCTTGTTGTTATTATCCTTAGTTTAGTCTCTTTTTTTAATCAACATTGTTTGTGCCCTTTCAATGATGATTCGTCTTTTAATATGGTTATCTCTCAGCATTCAAAAATGGATGACAATGTAAGAATTGCATTGCTCAGGAAAACATGTTTTTCATCTGTGCATATGACAATAAACACTTTGAATCTTTTGAATCTTGAATCTTACATACAGGTGCTGGTCATAAAATTAGAATATTGTGAAAAAGTAGATTTATTTCA
>NW_013953095.1:154572-159571 GCF_001266775.1 Austrofundulus limnaeus | reverse complement strand
GGAGTAGATTTGACCATGAGTATCAATACTTTTACTCAAGTACTAGAGTTGAGTACTTTGTCCACCACTGCTGACTGATGACATCATGATGTTCAGTCTAACTGCAGTTGGAATGAATGACGTACAGAAGCGCTCTGTCCTTCAGCGCAGATGTTTAAGTCTGACTGAAGGAGCTGCTCAGCCCCCACACGGTTTCATGCAGAGGGTGGTGGGGGTTGTTCATGATGGCTGTCAGCTTTGCTAAAATCCTCCTCACACCCATCACAACCACTGGCTCCAGAGGACATCCCAGCATAGAGCTTGACCTCTGTACCAGTTTGTCCATCCTGTTCCTGTCCCTTTCAGTACATCTAGCCCCCCAGAAGACCACTCCATTGAAAAGGGCAGATGCTATCACCGTGTCATAGAATGTCTTTAACAGAGTCCTGCAGACACCGAAGGACCTCAGTCTCCTCAGTAGGTGGAGTTGACTCTGGTCCTTCTTATACAAGACGTCTGTGTTCGCAGTCCAGTCCAGCTTGTTGTTGAGGTGAACACCCAGGAATTTGTAAGAGTCCACTGTCTCAATGTCTTTTCCCTGGATGTTCACCGGTGCTGTGGCGGGTGACTTCCTCCTGAGGTCTATGACCATCTTCTTCATCTTGCTGGCATTGATTTGGGGAGCGTTGGTCTCACACCAGCCAACAAAGTCACTGATGACCYCCCTGTATTCTTCATCATTCCCATCTGATAYGCATCCATTGATGGTTGTATCATCCAAGAACTTCTGAAGGTGGCAGTGGTCCGAGTTGTACCTGAAATCTGACGTGTACAGACTGAACAGAAAGGGTGAGAGGACCGTTCCCTGTGGTGCCCCTGTGGTGCCCCTGTGSTGCCCCTGTGCTGYAGACTACCACATCAGATACACAATGGTGGAGCCTCACATTCTGTGGTCTGTTGGTGAGGTAGTCTATGGTCCATGCTGTCAGCTGCCTGTCCACTCCGGCTCCCTCCAGCTTCCCTCTCAGCAGAGCAGGCTGGATAGTGTTGAAAGCACTGGAGAAGTCAAAGAACATGACTCTCACAGTGTTTCCTGCTTGCTCTAGGTGAGACATCAGTGCTGCAGGTAGATGACAGCGTCCTCCACCCCGATACCAGGCTGGTAGGCGAACTACAGGAGGTCCAGTGCTGGGCTCACCACAGGACGAAGATGGTGCAGGATGAGCCTCTCCATGGTCTTCATCAGATGAGAAGTCAGAGCCACCGGTTTGTAGTAGTTGGGCTCCCTGAGATGTGTGATCTTTGGCGCTGGAACTACGCAGGAAGTCTTCCACAGATCAGGAACCCTCTCCAGACTCAGGCTCAGTTTGAAGATGTGCAGGACCACCTATCAGAGCTGGTCTGCACAGTCCCTGAGCAGTCTGGGGCTGATTCCATCTGGTTCTGCTGCCTACCTGATCTTTGTTTTCCTGAGCTGACTTCTCACCTGATCGGCTGTGAGGTGAATGTGAGGCTGGGCTGGAGTGGGAGGTGGGGCTGGTTCTGTTGTGGGTAGGGGTGAGGAGAGTGCAGGCAGCGATGGTACTGCACCAGGAGAGTGGGGGAGCAGCAGGCTAGTTGGGAGCTKGGGGWGGTGGTCAACGGGCCAGAGTCAAATCTACTGAAAAAAAATTCAGACCATTACCCCGCCCCGGTCTGAAGGCCCTGTGGTCCCTCCATTGTCCTTGAAGTGGCCAGAGATTTTATTCATGTTCCTCCAGACCTCTTTGACTTTGTTTTTTTGGAGCTGCTCCTCCATTTTCCTCTTAAAGCTTTCTTTGCCCCTAAGGATCTTGTATTTGAGATCCTTCTGCACTCTCCTCAGTTTCTCTTTGTTGCCAGATCTGAAGGCCCTCTTCTTCTCGTTCAGCAGGGCCTTCAGCTCTGGGGTCACCCATGGTTTATTGTTGGAGAAGCACCGTACCTTCTTGGCAAAGTGTTCTCCACACAGAAGGTCATGTAATCGGTGATGCAGTGGGTCAGGGCATTGATGTTCTCGCCGTGAGGTCTGCAGAGTTCCTGCAGAGTTCCTGCCAGTCTGTACATTCAAACAGTCTCTCAGGGCCTCACTGCAGTCCTCAGACCACAACCTTATCACCTTCTTGGTGGGGGGTTTCCTCTTCACAATGGGGGTGTAGGTGGGGTGGAGAAGGACCAGATTGGGATTTGAGTGACCAAGCGGGGGGAGGGGTGATGAGCTGTAAGCCTCCTTGGTGTTGGCAAACAGCAGATCCAGAGTTTTGTTGTCTCTGGTGTGGCAGTCAACATACTGGGTGAAGTTAGGGAGAGTGGAAGAGGGGGAGGCATGATTGAATCCCCAGAAATGATAATCAGGGACTGCGGGTGTGCTGTCTGTAGCTGAGAGACAGTGGTGTGAATGTCCTCACGGGCTGCCGTAGTGTCGGCTGAGGGAGGGATGTAAACAGTTAGCACAATCACATGTGAAAACTCACGGTCCAGGTGGTAAGGCCGAGCGCTGACCGTTAGCAGTTCAATGTCTTTGGTACAGTGATGCTCCTTCAGAGTAATGTGTCCAGGGTTACACCATCTCTCATTAACGTATCACCAGTCCGCCCCTTTCCTCTTACTGCTCTCCCTCGTGCTCCGGTCCACTCTCACCAGTTGAAAGCCATCCAAAGTTACGTCAGAGTCCGGTGTCTGATCCATGAGCCAAGTCTCTGTGAACAGCAGTAGGCTACTCTGCTGGTACTCCCACTGCAGTCTGGTTAGCTCCATCAGCTCTTTCCTCTTGTCGGGAAAAGATCTCACATTACCCACGAGAACAGATGGAATGCTCGGTTTGTACCTTTTCCTCCTCTCTCGGTACTTACCTCCAGCCCTGCACATTGCTAAAAGCTGATCCCAGCTGTAGACAATGTAGTGGCTCACAGGATAGTGAGGTGGTAAAAAGTCCCAAAAAGAGTAAAAGCAGTGCTACTACTCTAACAAAGCTTTAGATAACCAATAAAAATCACAACACAGAAGTTGAAAAGAAAAACTTAAACACAGGAAAAACACAAAAGAGGGAAATAAGCTGGGAGCTGCAGTAACAGGCTGCCTACCATGGCACCATCTTGAAAGAAAAAAAAAGCAATGGACATGTCATGTAAGATTTTGACTTTTTCTCATAATATTATGACTTCTTCTTGTAATATGATTTTGTTCTCAAAATATTTTGACATTTTTCTCATAATGACTTTTTTTCTCAAAATTGTAATATTCTTGTAATTGAAAAGAAAGAAATCCAATTGTGTGGCCCTAATACTCCGCCCCATAAAATGAAATGTGTGCTTTGGAGCAATGGTTCCCAAACTTTTTGTCTTCTGACCCACAAAATATCCACGGCAAAAACTAGTGACCCCAAATATTACTGGTCTGAGTTATGAACTTTGTTAATAACCCTAAAAACACAGGCTTTTTTACAATCTAAACAGCTTTAATACCCTTTAAATGGACTTCTAGAGATTATCCAAGGTGCTTCATGACCCATAATTGGGTCCCAAGCCCAACTTTGGGAACCTAAGTGCACTGGTTCCCAAACTTTTCAGCTTTTGACCCACAAAATAGTACAAAACAGTAGCAGAGACCTGATAAACATTTGTATCAGGTCAACAAAACATGGGCATGGCAACAATATTTTTATACTACATTTATCCATTTTAAATAGACTAACCTCACTCATTTGTAACAACTAAGGCAAAAATGTAATTAATTCAGAAAATCTTTTCAGGACCCCACCTTGATGTTTCGGGACCCCACTTTGGGTCCCGACCCCAACTTTGGGAAACACTGCTTTAGAGGTTTTTCTATGTATGTTAAACTATAGGGGRTTGGGAATGAAACTGACTCTCCTAGAACTAAAATAAGTATTTCAGTAACAGAAATGTTTAAATGTTTTCAGTATCCGATCGGTAATGTGTACTCTGAAATAAGGTTTGACATGTAAAATAAAATACATAAAGTTAATTGCACTGGGACAGACTTAAAAGACCTGCACTCGCTTATAATTGCATTGGTGTGATAAGTGGAAAAGTCCCTCGTGCWCTTAACTGTGATAGTTAACTTTATGAGATTCAAAAATTATTGGTTGAGTTTTCAAACACAAGATACTGGATATAAACTAACCCTCCATATCGCTTTATGATCACAACATGTTCGGTCAGGATGTCCAACATGTCTAAATAAATAGCTTTGTTGAAGTGACAGTGTTAGAAATTATTATAAATATCACTAAGCCTTGCTAACAGTGCTTGTAAGTACACACTGGGAAATCAAATGAAACGGGAACAAATAAGTAGTTTTAATGAGTTTCAGAAAGTATTTTTTAGTATCAGTTAAATATTTAAAATAATAATTTACATTTCTAAACTAATTACCTTGTTCTGTTCTAAACAGAGTGAGTCCAGAACCAAAACATAYCGAAATACCAACGCAACACACATACAGTAGATCTGTGTCAGAACCCAAGCTCGGTTGTCGAGACAGACAGTATGTCACAGTGACCAGAGGTGTCATTTTCTGACTCCTACATATCCAGAGTGAGGTGTGATGTCATAGACTGCTCATCCACTGAGCTGTGAATCAGCAGCACCACAATCACAGGCCCGACGACTCTCAGAGGYTCCACGTGAGCTGGGAGGACAGCAAGGACATGAGTGGGGTGGACGGGAGTAAAACAAAACAAAAAAAAAGGAGGTTTGGGGGGTGAATTCATGGTGTCCTCCACAGTAAAATGATGCTACAGTCTGAGAGGCTGCCAGTAAAGCTGCTGGATGATATAAATCTAGACTGTCGAAYCAGACATCAACTCTGTAATGTGGCTCGCACACTCAAAAAACTGTTGGATTTACTTAAAAACATGTCAACTGGCTAGTACAGATGAAGCATTACTCAGTAATCATGTTTCCATCCAGTTGTAGAGTGAATTTTTATCGAAATTTTCAAAATTCGCAAAAAATTAAATAAATAAAAATTCAAATCT
>NW_013953095.1:150542-153369 GCF_001266775.1 Austrofundulus limnaeus | reverse complement strand
ATCAGAGGAGACGTCGGCGTCTTTTATCGAGGCTTTCCAGAGACAAGTGCCTACTTGGGAGCGGCTACGTATGCTGTGTTTTTGGGAAATTGTAGTCGCTGAGTTTAGTACTTTATTTTACAACTTCGGTGATTTTACTACTATTTATACTTCCTGTTGTCTTCTTTGTCATCGTCTTTTTCGCCAGTAGAAACAGACGGTTGTTGATCACGATTCCCATGATACTAAAAAAGTGTTTCCATTGCAGTTTTGCGAAATTCACCAATCTTCGATACGGCCGAAACACCACCTCATCCTAGAGCAAAAAGRTTTTGTTGAAAAATGAATTTTTTTCCGAAATTGACGTGTTTCCATTGAGCAAATTTATTTTCGAAATTCTAATTTGCACATTTTCATGGTCATTGGAAATGTAGCTCATGTTTTACCCAGCTTAGCAGTAGCTGTAACCTTTATATATTTTTTCGTAGCCAAGCTTGTATTAAACACAACTCTAGCGGTGCAGGAATTTACATAAACCAAATTAGAAAAGAATTAAAGATGTCCATGATAATTCTAAGATTACTTTTTAAAACATGCTTAAATACCAGCCTCTGCAACTCACTGACGGAAACTGAGAACATTGTAATAGTTTTAAGACATTTTAGAGACACCGTTGGGAATGGAATTCATTAACTATACGCCAACAGTCAGTGAGGTTCTGGATCAAAGTCTGCTTTTTGTGTTAAAAATAGCAGAGTAAACATTGTGTTTCAATAAATCCACTTTGAGACCATGGAATTATGGTTTATTTTCTTTTTTGTCTTTATAGCAATAAAAGACACACAACCTACAGAAGAACAAGAACAGCAGACAGCAGTCACATCCCATCAAGTTGATCTGATAATGCTGCTGTAGGTGACAGCAGTCTGGAGAGCCTCTGTTCGCTGGGAACAGACACCTAGTTCCAAGCGAGCTCTCACTGTGCACACAAACCTCTTAAAGYGCACACACACACGCACACACACAGAGTCAGAGAGCCTGATGTTTGTCACTTGTGCTCTGTAATTTGTGTGTGATGCCAAACACCTTGCCGCCGAGCCAACAGGGAGGATTTTACTCTCCATGTACTTCACAAGTCTGTCAAACTGCCCATGAGTTTGACTGACAGATTTGAAATGTCTGCGTGTCTCAAATAGTCKGAGGTGCAATTTGTCAGATAAACAAATGTCTGCACCAGACGGCAAGCAGCTTGTTGGGCAACAATGCTTAACACAGACATTCAGAGAACAGACAGACAGATCACAGGCATTATCATTATCTGTGTGTATTCATCACTAACCATTAGTCAAATTGTTTAAACAAGTTCTTCTTTCTTGAAGTGTTTTACTTTTTTCTTCTGCAATAGAGAATGAAACTAAATTAGAAACATAACATCTTTAGCCAAGTGACAATATAAATGTCATAAAAGTTCTATGTGAACATTTGGGAAAAGGTAGACATACTGTACGTACAATGTGAGAAACTCTGAGGGGAAGACAGGAAACAACTAAGTGGTAAAGAGGGAATGACCTTGTATTGTGCTTTGGGATTTGGCTGTATAATGACTGAGAACGTGCTGCCTGGTGGCTCTTATCGTTCCTGTTTGTCAGAGACAAGAACACTTGTAGCCTGTGGGGGTGGCTGCTGCCTGAAATTCTCTGAAGAGGTCCACTCACTGGGCTCAAACTGTTCAGGTTAGAGGTCACACCGATCTCTGACCGCATGCCATGAAGACAGGAGCTGTGAAAGTAGATGTTATAAAACAGCAACTGTGCTACTGTATTTTAATCCTAATCACACCTATTTTGTCCTGTTTCATATTCTGAAAGCTGAAACCTTCTCCAGCAGTAAACAAGCTGAGATTTGAACTCAGGACTTTCTTGTTACGAGACAACGGTGTTAACCACTGCTCCAATGAGACACTCCTTCTGCATTAAAACATTTTTAAAAAAAAGTCAGTAGTTGCATTGCTGATTAAAATGACAYTTGACTGAATAAAGAATGGTAAATTGTATTTATGTTAAGAGTCATCTATCCTATTGCTCCCTCAGTTGTTTTTCTCCCCATCCCTCACCACATACCCTCACCCCCTTCACTTTCAACTCCACTCATGCAGGGTTTTTGGGGCGCAGATGTGTTGCAAAAGCGATAGTTCTACATCTCAGTTTGCCATAACCATCTGAGCCCCACTTTTGCACTTTAGACATTAAATTACATCCTCAGGACATTCACATATAGGAACTTGGGGTGGGCACTCTATGGCAGACAAGGGGCGAGAGGGAATCACTCTCGCCTCTGGAGCCTGTGTCCACCCCCAAGGGTTGCTTGTAGACACTTAGGGCCAATTTGGTTTGGAGTTGGAGTGGAGGGAAAACTGGCACAATGCTGGCCTCTGCCACTCTTCTTACCCATTTTATTTGCACTTTAGAACAACATGCATCAACAGCGCATCTGGGGTGGGGGTGTCAGGGTCTTTGTTTTTTTTTTTTCTCTTGACCTACCCCGCTCTGCGATGGCCGCTTGGGGGTGGGGTTTCATTTAGGGGTAGACCGTCGGGTGGGGTCCTGGGCTGCGGATGGATTTGGGGTCCTGGGGGGTGTGTGGCTGGCGGACTGTCTTCCCCGGGGTTGTTCGGACTCTCGGATTGCGGCCCCTGGTTGCCATGGTTAGCGCGCTGGCTGGGGTGGCTGCCGGGGTCTGGCTTGTGGTCGGCTGGGGGTGTGAGCTTGGCCGTTGGCGGTGTGTGTGGGGTGGTCAGGGGTGTTGCTTCGCTGTGGGGGGGGGCTGACCGGCTGGCCTGGTGCAGCCC
>NW_013953095.1:147953-148988 GCF_001266775.1 Austrofundulus limnaeus | reverse complement strand
GTTTCTCTCTTTACTGTTCTTATATTTCTCTTCTACTTTTTCTTTTTCTTCCTTAGTATAGTATTAAAAAATAGAGTAATCTATCCTAAAACATGTGTATTTTTTGTTTTGTTTTAAAATAAAAAAATTGAAATCTACAGTTTTACAGATGAGTTCAAGCAGGAATACCTTTGATGTCCAATGACATTTGTGTCATGATCTGTGTTTTTGCTTTAGTTTTCCAGTGTTTCAGTGTTCCCCTGTGTGTCTCTGCCCGCCTCCASCCCCACCCATGCTCACCTGTTTCCTCTTGTGTCTCCTCCAGGTGTTTCTTGTCCTTAATTTGTTTGCCTTTATATTCTGTGTGCTGTGCTCAGTTTGTGTTTGAGTTGGCGGTAMTGCACCTTACAGTTGTTTGCCAACCGCCAAAAAAAGAAACCAAGAAGAAGAAAAACCAGTTTGCGTCTGATTATTGTACTGTGTTGCTGTTTACCAGCCAGTGTGGTGTCGTCTGTGTTCCTCCTGAGATTTTCTAAGTTTTGCTGCCACGTCAGCCCTCTTTTGTTTGTTAAATAAACTTTTTTTGTTACTTTGGATTTTTGCCTGTGCCCTGTGTCATTCTGCCTGTGAACCTGTCAGAATGATTGGACCAAGTACCCAGCCTGCAGGCAAGACTTTTTCGGATTTTGATTATAAGGAAATGTTTGAGAAGCKGCAGCAGGGGCAGAGAGAGCTGGACAGGCTGTTTTCTCTCTTCCCATGGCTCTGCCCATTGAGACCAGCAGCGCCTGGTGTTCCTGTTGCCCACCCTCCCACTACTGTTCTTCCTGAGTCTGCTGGGTCAACTGAGTCACCTGAGTCTGTTCCTGTGCTTCCCGAGTCTTCTGAGTATCCTGAGTTGGTGGTTCTGGTCCCAGTGTCTCCTGAGTTGGTGGTTCTGCTCCCAATGTCTCCTGAGTTGGTGGTTCTGGTCCCAGTGTCTCCTGAGTTGGTGGTTCCAGTCCCAATGTCTTCTGAGTTGGTGGTTCTGGTCCCAGTGTCTCCTGAATTGACAGT
>NW_013953095.1:144513-146880 GCF_001266775.1 Austrofundulus limnaeus | reverse complement strand
CGTGTGTTCCTCCTGAGATATTGTAAGTTTTGCTGCCACATCAGCCTTCTTTTGTTTGTTAAATAAACATTTTCTGTTACTTTGGATTTTTGCCTGTGCGTCATTCCGCCTGTGAACCTGTCAACATTGTAATTTGTAGTAAGAGTAGGGAGAAGGTGGAAGAGAGCATGGAGAAGTAGATTTATGCTTTAGAGAAAAAAGCACCAAAAGTCTGTAGACAAGACAGAAAACATGCATGAATAAGAGGAAAACAGGTGTAAATGTGATGCTGCAAATAGTGCAGGTGAAGGKGGTGAAATCAGAACTCAAACATGTAAGGCAATGAGCAGAACACAAATATGAAGAGAAAACAACATCCACCATTAAGAAAAAGGGAACAGCTAAAAATATATATATAATTTGTTGAATTAAAATAAAGTGCCTTTGTTTTATAAACTTGATTAAAAKTAAATTTCATTCTAACCTTCAAAGTTCTTTCACCACACTTTATAAMYTAAACACTAYAAAAAACACACAACTACTTAAAATGGTTCATATTTGGGTATATGGCAGCTTCGTCAAGTCCAGGCTCTGCAAAGGGCTTTACCTTGGTTCTCATTTACCCATTCACACAGACACTGCTTTCTATTATTTCTTTACACTCGATATGGAACATTTATTATTCATACACYAGTGTGTATTACAGACGGGGGCATCCAGTTGTTTCCTAGTTGTTGCTGCCGATATCCTGCAGGAATTGCGACAGGGGCGTATTCTGWGATGCGTAAGCTCAGCTTGGAGACACAGCCCAGAAGAGGTGCTGCACCTGGGCCCAACCAGCCATTTATGTTCTCCTGAATGACTGTCCCTGGACAGTACAAGATTTCTCAAATACGCATGAATGAGTCAAAGCGACACTCTAGGCATGTTTTTGATGAAGGGGTTAAGGTYATAACATGATATWAAGCGCAAAAAAGTTGATTTGACATGATATTGCCYCWTTAAATATTTTTTAAAAGAACACCCTTGGATTAAAAGATAATTCAATTAGAGACAACTTRAAGAACAAAATTGTTAATGGTTGTTATAAATGAAGGTCAATAGAGCCATGCTACTGTGTGAAGCTTTCATTTTTCCAAACATATCCCATAAAAAGGCATAAGAAACACAGCTAAAAAGTGTTGATCTTTAAGTATTTAGAGAATATAGATAATAAACTAATTTTAGGGTGCTCTTCCCTTCTTATCAGTTCCAAAGTCTCTTTAAACCCAGTCTTTCCAGATCATAATTTCTTAGTAAAGTCAACTACCACAAGCCATAGGACTGGCTTCTCCATCAAACCAAAGCAAACACTGGATCATGGATCAAACGGTACATACCTGTTCCCACTACTCCCCATTTTAATGAAATTTCCAAGGTGAATTGAAAATGAAACACAATGTACATAAACAGAGAATGATCAAATTATATTGCTGTTCTGGGCTTTGATCAAAGGATATCTGTAAAGAACACTGATAGGATCTCCATACCATTGATTCCAGTGTGGTCTTTATATTAAAGTCCGTRTTCTGCTGATATTTTTACCAATTTTGATTAGCWTTTGGTAGGTCAGCTAAAACTACTAGGATATAGAGCACATCAGAARCACATAGTATTTTAATCACTGTATTATCCACTTCTAAATATGTTTARGATCTTTACTCAGAGACACTCATCAATCCCTAAACTTAATTACAAAAACACTTTGTCACATTTACTGTTTTCCACTTAAGAATAAAATGGCTTCATGCAATTTGGAAAGATCCCTAACAACTTCAATACAAAAGAAGAAAATCTATTCCAAACATACACAATAAACAAGTCTTAGTTAATACATACATATTTGTTAAATAATCTAAGTTTGTGCTATCATCTGTAGGTATTAAAATTGTGTTATTAGTTGAAGTTAAGCTGATTAAGTTAGATACAATTTTATATATTTCCTTTCCTTTGAACTTTGTGTTTTGGCAGTTSGATGGCTTGGTGGTTAGCACTGACGCCTCACAGGAAGAAAATCCTGGGTTCAATCTCCAGTTCAGACACTGCAGGGTCTTTCTGTGTGRAGTTTGCATGTTTCTCTCATGCTTTCATAGGTTTTCTACAAGTACTCCGTCCACAGACCATAAACATGTTTGTAAAGTTACCTCCAGTTCTAGGCCTCTGTTGAAAAAGAGATCTGTGAGCTCAGTGGTATTTGCCTCATTAAAATAGGGTTAAAAATAATAATCTTTTATTTAGGTTTATATTGTTTGTGTCTCCTGCCTGCATTTTATCTTTCTCCGGCATATATAGTTGATTAAACACAGTTTTGTCATCGTAGTTCTCATGAAAGAGAAAATGGACTGCATC
>NW_013953095.1:141753-144263 GCF_001266775.1 Austrofundulus limnaeus | reverse complement strand
GCAGTCCATTTTCTAATTGATCGCAGTTGATTAAACTGCGTTTAATCAACTGCTGATAAAAGACATAGATCTGTGTCACGTGTGGTCAGTTCGTCAGTGGGATTTAGTACTGGTTCTACGTACTGACTGAAGCTCCATCTGTCTTTAGACCAGATCTCATTGATGCTTCTGTCACTCAAAACAGCCCTGCTGTAAATTTTGAGTTTCAAACAAATATTTCTGACATACAAAGAAAAAAAGTTTCTGTTTAGCAAAAGAGTTTTTGATTGAATTTTTTTTGTGATTTCGGATGAAATGCGATACGAGTTTTCAGACTACAGTCACAAAAACATCAGATGCGTATCTGAATCAGTACCACATACTGAAAAGGCTTGGGTTGGAATTGAAATAATCAGATTTGACTCTCAGGAAAAAATATCCAATATGAACTGCAAGCGGCAAAAAAATCAGATTTGGATCACATTAGGTTGCAGTGTGAATGTTGCCTTTGAGCCATGACCTTTAGCTTGCACTAAAATGAGAGTTGGTTTATATATTGATGGCCTGGCCTGGGCTTAAAACACGTTTTGTTTTGTTTTTTTGCCATGCAGAAAAACCTGGTTCTGCATTTTTACAAYAACCATTATGTCCCCATTCCTGACTGATTTCAAGAACCTAGAGACCTGTGATTCTATTCGAGTCAGGCTGTGAGTCATAATTTGACATCAGCTGTTGTCCACTGATTGGTTTACTGACCTGAATAGTCATCTTGTCTTCTCGTCTTCAGCAGCCTTTTGCTGGATTGTTTGATACAGTCATACAGTACCTTTCCTGAAAGCTCAATATTGTTCATTGTTGTATCACAGACAAAATGACACAAGGTTTGTGTTTTTGATATAACAATCCCCATCCACACTGAGGAAGCACATGGCTCAAAGCAAACACTAGGTCTGGGTAAGCCTGGCCTTACAATGTAAAAAGGACACAAGTATGAGGTTGAACTCTTTCTGGAAAATGAGATCTTATATGAAGACTTCATCAACACATCTTAAATATCCTTAATAAACAATCAGCCTATTGACTAAAWATATGCTTCTTATTTTGTTTTGCTGCTGTAAGTGTGTGTTGTATTCTTAAAGTGTGTATTTCAATCATCTGCAGCAGGACTCTAATCATAACCAGGTGCCTCTCATTCAAATTAACATATGGTTCTAACTTTCTCTCTAGTTTGAMAAATGCATACCTAAGTTGCTGACCAGTATAACCATAAAACAAATTCTTCGTTTTTGTTATTCACAACAAATGARAATGGGGGTTAATTGGAGCAAAGCTGAGAATGATTTCACCTTGCATGCAACCCTTCTCAGCTGGTGCTTTGTGCCCTGATRAAGGACTGAAATCTCAGTTATTAGAAGCAGGACCTGTTGTAGTTGGCTGCCTCACATTCGCGTTCTTCMAGTGTTCATTATTTGGCTTGTTGGTGCATTTGTAAAGGGTAATAAAACAAGAGAAGAAAGGATTTAATGTRATATTTTCATCATCTGTGATTGCAGTTCAACATATGGGTTCCTGTGTGAAACATAGACTAAATCTACACTCTGCATTGTTGCACCTGAGCATAAAATATTACTGAGGGCCAAATATTCTGCTTGCCAAGAAAAATATGAAAGGTGACATGAGWAATGCAGCTTTTCATTCACCATGCATACTCTTTAAACTATGTAATTAAGTCTTTAAATTCCAAGTGAACTCTATAAAAATACTTGGTTAGTCCTGGAAGGTTTGTACTGGTAAAGTTCAAACACCTAAACTCAAAATCCTTTTGAAAAGGGAAAAATGTTTTASTGGTTTGATGGTTTCARACAAATAACATCAGGTTTTTCTTTGAGATCTTTACCAAAGCCTTTAAACTCTTGTCCATTTGCTATAAGACTTCTTGTGTTCCATTGTAAAATAATCAGTTTGTCCTGTCTTGTAAATGGTTGGTATGTCCATCAATCTAATACTGTATGTCCCAATGATCCTAGGAGCTATGCTGTTTGGGGCTTTATGCCCCTGGTAGGATCACCCAAGGCAGACAGGTCCTAGGTGAGGAACCAGACAAAGCGCAGCCCGAAGACCCCTTATGAAGTACGAAAACTTTGGATCTGACGTTACCTTGCTCGGACGCGGGTCACCGGGGCCTCCCTCTGGAGCCAGGCCTGGAAGTGGGGCACGATGGCGAGTGCATGGTGGCCGGGCTTTCACCCACGGAGCCCGGCCGGGCTCAGCCCGAAGAAGAGACGTGGGTCCCCCTTCCAACAGGCTCACCACCTGTAGGAGGGGTCGGGTGCAGTGTGTAATGGGCGGCGGCCGAAGGAAGGGACCCGGGCTGTCTGACGCTCAGCTGCAGAAGCTGGCTCTTGGGACGTGGAACGTCACCTCTCTGGTGGGGAAGGAACCGGAGCTAGTGTGCGAGGCTGAGAGGTTTCAGCTAGAAATAGTCGGCCTCACCTCGATGCATGGCTCTGGTTCTGGAACCAGTCTCCTTG
>NW_013953095.1:138852-141524 GCF_001266775.1 Austrofundulus limnaeus | reverse complement strand
CTCTAAGGCAACATTCACACTGCAAGCAAATGTGATCTAATCTGGAAAATCACATTGTATAAATTACATAAATTTATTTGCATTTTGCAGAGAGAAATAAGTATTTGATTCCCTACCCATCATTATGAGTTCTGGTTCCTACAGACCAGTTAGATGCTCCTAATCAACATGTTACCTGCAGTAAAGTTCAGTCCATTTACCATTAAAGATTAAAGACAGCTGTTTTAAACTGTCACCTGTATAAAGACTCCTGTCCACAGACTCAATCAGTCCAACTGTAACCTGTACAACATGGGCAGGACCAAAGAGCTGTCTAAGGATGTCAGGGACCAGATCATAGACCAGATCATAGACCTACACAAGGCTAGAATGAGCTACAAACCATCAGTAAGATGCTGGGTGAGAAGGAGACATCTGGAGGTGCAGCAGGAAGAAAAGGGAAGAAACACAAAATAACTGTCAATCAACATTGATCTGAGGCTTCATGTAAAACCTCACCTCGAGGGGTTTCCTTGATCATGATGAAGATGAAAGATCAGTCTAGAACTAGACGGGGTGAACTTGTTAATGATCTGTGTTCAGAGGAGACAAAAATTATCTCTGGCATTAACTCAACTCTCCATGTTTGGAGGAAGAGCAATGCTGACAATGATCCAAAGAACACCGTCCTCACTGTCAAGCATGGAGGTGGAAACATTATGTTTTTCAGGTGTTTCTCTGCTAAGAGCACAGAACTACTTCTCTGCATCAATGAGAGAAGGGATGGAGTTCTGTACTGTAAAATCCTGATAACAGCCTCCTTCCCTCTGCCACCATGGGTCTGGGTCCTCCAGCAYGACAATGACCCAAAACACACAGCCAAGACAACAAAGGAGTGGCTCAAAGAGAAGCACATGGAGTGGTCTGGCCAGTCTCCACATCTTAATCCCATTGAAACCTATGGAGGGATCTGAAACTCAATTTGCAAAGAAACAGCCTCAAAATCTTAATGACTGAGACGACCTGCAGAGAGGAGTGGACCAAACTACCTCCTGACATGTGTGCAAACCTCATCATCAACTATAAAAGAACTCTGACTGCTGTGCTGCAAACAAGTGTTTGTCACCAAGTATTAAGTTTTGTTTACCAGWGGGATCAAATAATTATTCATCTCTGCAAAATGCAAATAAATTTAAATTATTCATACAATGTGATTTTCTGGATTTTTATTTTATATCCTGTYTCTCACTGTTAAAATGAACCTACCCTTAAAATTATAGACTGTTCATGTCTTTGKAAGTGGGCAAACTTGCRAAATCAGCCATGGATCAAATACTTATTTCCTCCAGTGTAAAATAATCAAGAGACCAAGTTGACTCTACTCAGCTGCTGCCACRCCCTGCCTGCCTTACCTGCTCTCTCTCTCTTCCTGGAACCATGCTCACCTGCTGCCCTGCCTCCTGTGGAACAAACCTACCTGCCTTTTCCTCCGAGGAACCTTCTGAACAGATCTTTACCTGGTGTCRCTCGCTGCCCATCCTCCTGAAGAAAGTAAGCAAACCACCAGATCTACAAATATCCTTTCACCATCAGAACCAACCTGACCTGTCCTCTTCACTCACAGGTTCAGAAGACCCATTCCMGAGATCACAGTAAATAAACTTACCTTTTACAACTGTCTACAKGGTGATTTTGTTTCTGCCTATAGGACAAGCATTTCCATTGACCTCAAAGAGAATCTAGTTTTCAAACTGACACTCTCATAACAACGCTTTCTCGTTGCTAATGGGTGGAAAATTATGCATAATCTAGTCAGCAGTGAGTTTTTCTGTGTTAAAAAAGAAATTTCTATAAATGATGACAAAAACTACAAAMAGGATAATAGTCTAAGTTCGGGCTGGGCAATTATTTGATCGAGAATTTAAGGTTGATTACGGTGATCGGCTGTGAGCCTCTTTAACCAATCAAACATGGCAGAAATGTGTGTGACAACAGCCAATCAGAATCCACCTTCTCCTGCTCCACTTCCTTTTATAAGTTAAGAAAACATGGAYGGAAATGCGGAATCGACCAACTTGACTGGAATTGTATTTATCTGAAGAGGAGCTTTYCTGTGAGTTTTGTCAGCACAYGATGGGCTGGTTGTGTAAGAAAATGTGTGAAGACCACTTCCTGTCTGAGTCGAATCACGAGCAGGACCACTTCCTGTCTGAGTCGAATCACGAGCAGGAGCTGAGCGAGACGCTGAAAACTCCTGAACACTGAGGAGTAAGGTTGGTAGGATTTTATTAGATATTATTTTAGAAAAAATAAAACAACTTTTTTTTGACAAAGTGCTGTTAACAGGAGGAGTGGGGCTTCCTTCCAAAACAGATGTAAATAATAAGATCTTATTCAATATGCTCCTGACATWTTTAATGTGAAATTCAATTCTAAAACTTTTATTTTACAAAAGGATAATTTTATTAATGTGAGATTCTACGATTTACACATTTTTTCTTGGTAAATATTTTTAAATACCTTGCAAAAAATTAATAATGCTCTACTGCAGTGTTCCCCAAAGTTGGGGTCGGGACCCAAAGTGGGGTCCCGAAACATCAAGGTGGGGTCCTGAAAAGATTTTCTGAATTAATGACATTTTTGCCTTAGTTGTTACAAAGGAGTGAGGTTAGTAACTTTAAAATGGATAATTG
>NW_013953095.1:136228-137639 GCF_001266775.1 Austrofundulus limnaeus | reverse complement strand
GCTTAAGACACAGTGAGGGTGATAAGTTATAGCAAATATTTAAAATTCACATTGTAGTTTTTAGGCAGATTTAAAAATAGAAAAAAATCATCATGGGAATCTCTGAAGGTGACAGTGCARCATGGTTTAAAAAACACAAAACAACTAAATGTCTTTTCTTATGTTTACATCTGGAGTTAAGATTATCAGAAGATGTGAAGAGAAAGGAGTTGTTTRAAACTGCTGTGAAAGCGGCAGCGCCCCGTTCCCTCACATGAATGYAGCATTAATGCACAGTTTGTGGTGGAGAATCACCCTCAGCCATCCCTCGTTGCTTCCCTGCTCTCCAGACTGGAATGTGCTCCTGTTCTTGGTTCTGAGCCCTGAGCCGGATCAGACTCGTATATTCTGTTACTGTTTGTGTTTCTACCATGAGGATTTCACTCCTTGATTTAAAAAAAAATGACCACTTAAAGCTCTTGTATCCACAATACAACACCTGGAAAAAGAAACTCTTCATTAATCTCGGTAACCCCTGAGAATCTGTGGTTTGAAGCCGTCTTCTTTCCGAACCACATGTGAGGCGGCACCGTGGCTGTTCGGCAGAGCCTTTGTTTTACAAGAACTCAGGGTTATTCTCGGGTCACTGTGGCTGAGTGCTCTCTTAATTGAATTTCTAAGCGTTGTGTTTAATATGCCACCATTAAACAGCTCTAAAAATATCAGAGTGGATGTGATGACCTAATGTTTTCCGGGGTTTTGGAGAGATAATCCTACATGGTTTTATCACTGTAACTAACAGCTGATGAATGAAATATTACAGATTAGATCACTGCACATGAAACCTCAGAGATAAATTATGTGGTAATGACTTTATTACTGAGATCTCTGAGGATATAATAAAGCACGTGGATATTTTTTCTTCTCTTCTTTTGTATTGCGTTAACAGATCCAGATTAATGCAGATGGAGCCAATGATAGTTTAAATAATCCTGTACGTGTGGTGACTGATGAGTGTTGGCCTTCATGAACAGATAAATGAAAACTTTGAGCAGTGAGCTCTTTAATTCCTTCTATATTACATTTGTCCTCGCCCACATCCACACAGCAGATTAACTACAATTGTGGAAAGTTTAAAGAACGTCCAGCTGAGTTTTTGTTTCCAGTGGACAGTAGCTTTAAATCTGAAAATCCTTCTGATAAAACCAGGAGCCATGAAACCATAACATTTATTATCATTCTGCAAAACTATCCAAATGTWAGAAAATACAATGTCAGTTCTTCTGCTTTGCGAAAAATCCAGAAATTGAATAAAAAGTGACCTTAAAAACTTGTGTGGATATGTTAATGTGCCTGAAATAATAAGTTGCCTTCAATGGTTTTCTTCATTATTAGTGTTTATTGATTATTTCATTTTTAATTTGTTTATTCA
>NW_013953095.1:129434-133655 GCF_001266775.1 Austrofundulus limnaeus | reverse complement strand
CACCCACCCCGACCTGAACCCGAGCGGTGTTTTGTTGTTGGACTTCTGTGTTCATCATCGATTGTCCATAACAAACACCATGTTCAAACATAAGGTTGTCCATATGTGCCTTTGGCACCAGGACAACCTAGGCCGCAGTTCGATGATCGACTTTGTTGTCGTTTCATCTGATCTGCGGTTGCATGTTTTGGACACTCGGGTGAACAGAGGGGCGGAACTGTCAACAGACCACTACCTGGTGGTGAGTTGACTCCGTTGGTGTAGGAGGATGTCGGTCAGACCTGACAGACCCAAACATATAGTGAGGGTCTGCTGGGAACGTCTGTCAGAGTCTCCCATCAGATGGAGCTTCAACTCACACCTCCGGGGGAACTTTGAACACGTTCCGGGGCAGGTGGGGGACATTGAGTCCGAGTGGACCATGTTCTGTGCCTCCATTGTCGATGCGGCTTACTTGATCTGTGGCTGTAAGGTTGTCGGTGCCTGTCGTGTTGGCAACCCTCGAAACCGCTGGTGGACACTGGAGGTGAGGGATGCTGTCAGGCTGAAGAAGGAGTCCTATTGGATCTTTTTGGCCTGTGGGACTCTGGAAGCAGCCGATAGGTATCGGCAGTCCAAGCCGATTGCGGCTCGGGTGGTCGCTGAGGAAAAACACGGGCATGGGAGGAGTTCAGAGAGGCCATGGAAAAAGACTTCCGTACGGCTTCGAGGCGATTCTGGTCCACCATCAGGTGTCTCATGGGGGGAAAGTTGTTCGCCACCAACACTATTTATGGTGGGGATGGTGCGCTGCTGACCAACTCGGGACGTTGTGGGTCGGTGGGCGGAATACTTCGAGGACCTCCTCAATCCTACCGACACGTCTTCCCATGAGGAAGCAGAGCCTGAGGACCCTGGGTCAGACTCACCAATCTCTGGTGGCGAGGTAAATGAGGTGGTTAAAAAGCTCCTCGGTGGCAGGGCRGCGGGGRTGGATGAGATTAACCCGGAGTTCCTTAAGGCTCTGGATGTTGTGGGGTTGCATTGGTTGATGCGACTCTACAATATTGCGTGGGCATCTGGGGCAGTTCCCCTGGATTGGCAGACCAGGGTGGTGGTCCCCCTATTTAAAAAGGGGGACCGCAGAGTGTGTTCCAACTATAGGGGGATCACACTTCTGAGCCTCCCTAGTAAGGTCTATTCGGGGGTTCTGGAGAGGAGGGTCCGTCGGATAGTTGAATCTCGGATTCAGGAAGAGCAGTGTGGTTTTCGTCCTGGTCGTGGAACACTGGACCAGCTCTACACCCTCAGCAGGTTCCTGAAGGGTTCATGGGAGTTCGTCCAACCAGTGTACATGTGTTTTGTGGACTTGGAGAAGGCGTTCGACCGTGTCCCTCGGGGACTCCTGTGGGGGGGTACTCTGGGAGTATGGGGTACCAGGCCCATTGATACAGGCTGTTAGGTCCCTGCATGACCAGTGCTAGAGCTTGGTCCGCATTGCCAGTAGTAAGTCGGACTCGTTTCCAGTGAGGGTTGGACTCCACCAAGGTTGCCCTTTGTCACCAATTCTGTTCATAACTTTTATGGACAGAATTTCTGGGAGCAGCCGAGGTGTTGAGGGGATCCTTTTGGTGAATTTAGGATCACATCTCTGCTTTTTGTGGATGACATGGTCCTATTGGCTTCATCAGATCCTGATCTCCAGCTCTCACTGGAGCAGTTCACAGCTGAGTGTGAACCAGCTGGGATGAGGATCATTGCCTCCAAATCCGAGAACATGGTCTTGAGTCCGAAACAGGTAGCTTGACGTCTCCGGGTCGGGGAGGACCTCCTGCCCCAAGTGGAGGAGTTCAAGTATCTCGGGGTCTTGTTCACGAATGAGAGAAGAATGGAGCAGGAGATCAACAGGTGGATTGGTGCTGCGTCTGCAGTGATGCTGGTTTTGTACCGGTCTGTCGTGGTGAGCTGAGCCAGAAGGCAAAGTTTTTAGTTTACCTGTCGGTCTACGTTCCTACCCTCATCTATGGTCACGAACTTTGGGTAGTGACTGAAAGAAGGAGGTCCCGGATACAAGTGGCCGAAATAAGTTTCCTCTGCAGGGTGTCTGGGCTCTCCCTTAGAGATAGGCTGAGAAGCTCGGTCATCCAGGAGGGACTCAGAGTAGAGCTGCTGCTCCTCCACGTCGAGAAGAGCCAGTTGAGGTGGTTCATCTCGTTAGGTTGCCTCCTGGATGCCTCCCTGGTGAGGTGTTCCAGGCACGTCCCACTGGGAGGAGGCCCAGAGGAAGACCCAGGACACGCTGGAGGGACTATGTTTCTCGGCTGGCCTGGGAACACCTTGGGATTCCCCCAGAGGAGCTGGTCCAAGTGTCTGGAGAGAGGGMAGTGTCTCTCTGCTTAGGCTGCTGCTCCCAAGACCTGATCCCGGATAAGTGGCAAAAAACGGACTGACGGACGGATGATGGCATGGTAGGATCTGCCTCTAGTGACTGGACGTCATTGCCACAACTGCCCTGGGGCAAACTGACAGAGATGAGGCACACCGGCGACACCCCAATGACCACCACCAGCAGGCAAGGCGAGTAAAGTGTCTTGCCCAATTACACAATAGCTGAGACAAACGGAGCAGGGGTTTGAACCTGCAACCCACTGGTTACAGGACAAACCTTTACACCAAACACATAATTACAAWCATGTTGCCACTGTGGACGGAATCTTCTTTTAAACCAAGCCCAGTGGCGTCTGGGTGGTATGACGGTCTCTGGTAAAAGCAGCTGTCCATGGAGCAGCTGCTGTGTCAACAGATATATTACAGGGGTGTGTTTTTAAGTGAATTAAGTCTTTTTAATTGCTTGTTAGGGATCATGGACAGCAGCAACAGAACACACACTAACACAGACATTTATCAACAGTAATCTGAACACCAGACTCCAGGCTTGCTGACCTGCCATCATTATGCATTCCAAAAGCCATGGTCCATATTTTTATTAGCTGGAAAGCAAGATGATCTGTACATTCCTGATAGGTGAAAAGCACTTGGCACAGGCAGACAAAATTCAAAGATTGAAGAGAGAAAAAAAATAATCAATATCGAGTTGGAGTCCTTGGCATGAGAACCAGCATTTTTGTAACAAAAGTACAAAGATTTATTTATTTGTCTGAGCTCACAGAACCCTGGTAAAGCTTCCAATAAGTTTTACTGTACAAGGATTAAATGTGAAACCAATTACATAACTGAGCTGGCACGAAAAACACACTCCATATTTTTTATATACTTTCATTTTGACAAAAGCATTTATTTCATGTTCTCCCATTTCATCACATCACTCAGTCTGGTTTGATACATAATAAACTTGTTTACAGCCTGTGCACAGTGAGGTAATACTGACCTTCAGAAATATCTGATCCATCAATTGGTTCTCATCTGGTTCTGCTTGGGTGATGAATGAACTTGTGAGTAATTTCATGGATGAATTGGAACATAAAAGCTATAATGGGGAAAAAATGCATCGGCACATAATCCACCTGTTGCCTTAAGTTGTAGTAAAAAAGGTTGTTGTTTGTACTGAAGCTTTAGGCAGATAGAAGTTCAGAAAAAAAAGCCTGGCAGGAAAATGCTTGTGATAATTAGGAAAGCAAAGTAAACATTTTGAAAGCTTGATCTTATAATGTCTCATGTAATGTCTATTCATTATATTMATTTAAATATTTTTATTGGATAGAACTCTGATCTGATGAGGCGTGTACTCTCATCTGGAGAAGATTATCAAGTGATGCTGACCAACATACTCAGCTTTGTCAGCTCATGTATTTTAACATTAGCTTCATGTCCTTWATTTGGCTAACCCTTCACTTAGTAAATTATTGACTTTTAAAAGACAACTTTAACACACTGCCAGTGGTTTGAATCTGAACTCTGAGTGCACAGAGAAAAGTGAAATCAATAGAAAAGCAGGCTAAAAATGAGAACTGCCTTCTTGTGTTTGAGACATCTGAACAACCACGAGTAATTTTGCCCATGTTGGTGTGTGTTCATTTATCTGTCATGTAGGCAAAATATCTAATGATTTAGGGCTGCAACAACTCATCGATAAAATTTGATTATTCAAAGTGTTGGCAACAAATTTCATTATCACTTTGTTGTGTCGGGCAATTTATGATGGCATTATTTAAGATAAGATAAGATAAGATAAGATAAGATAAGATAAGATAAGATAAGATAAGATAGGACTTAAGATAAGAT
>NW_013953095.1:128110-129424 GCF_001266775.1 Austrofundulus limnaeus | reverse complement strand
CACTTCTCACACACTATACTAGCCCTCCAGAATGTAAGAAACATTCCTTTAAAATGTGTTAATGTATCTCAAGAACTAAAACAAATAATCAAGCTTGACCATTTTACAGTATGTGAAAAAGAAAAAAAAATTGTGTAGGTCCTCTGGACGGGTTCTTCTCTAATGAAACGTTTCGTCTCTCCTCCAAGAGACTTCTTCAGTCTGAGAGTTTCAGGCAAAATCCAGGCTTTTAAGCACTGCCTCCATGTGACTGATACATCACATGGCTATTGTTGACACCTAATTAACACTTATTGTTAACAGGGGGTGGAGTGACACTGGGAATGGTCGCGCTGTAGGAGGCCTCCGTTTTCAGTTGTCCCCCTCCTACAGTGCGGCCATTGCCAGTATCACTCCACCCCATATTAACAATAAGTGTTAATTAGGTGTCAACGATAGCCATGTGATGTGAGTATCAGTCACACGGAGGCAGGGCTTAAAAGCCGAATTTAGCCTGAAACTCTCAGACTGAAGAAGTCTCTTGGAGGAGAGACGAAACAAACCCATCCCAAAGGAACCCCTGTTCCTTTAAGAAATGTTAGGCCTTTAATTCAGCAAATAAAATACAATCCTCTTTAGTTTGTGATTAACCTGGTGGAGAAATACTTAGTGTCAAGCCACTTTCAACAGTCTTAAGCTAATTTCTAAATCAAGCTTTGTGGTGATTTATTTACTGCACCAGAGTGATCACAGAGGTTTCGAACTAGAAAATGCTCACTTTTCCACATGTAAAGCATCTCAGAAAGTGAAAGCACTCACACAACTACAAAACAACTATTTGATAAATTAAAAAATGATTTATAATAAAGTCAAGTAATTTATTGTGATGAAATATTCCACTCTGGCAGGAAATGTGAAAAACAACCTAAACTTGTCATAAGGAGTGAGCCTCCACAATGGGCAGTAATAAAGCAGTTCACTTAAATCGTGAAATTATGTTAATAATGGCACCGTGTGGTCTCACACCAGGGATCAATCAGCATAATATCAACGAGTTAAACAGAAACCTGAGAGATCAAAACCACCAAACTTTAGTAGACTGTAGTGTTTTGATTTTACAGAACACACTTTATTTCAGATTTACAGTTTTCCAGCAACACCACAAAGAAGTAACATCAGTTGTCAGTCCTGACCTTTGACCTCTTGGACAGAGCCAAACATGACACTTCTCTCAGCTCATTTTGATGCTTTAGTCTGCTTTTGATCCATTGCTTTCACACACACACACACACACACACACACACACACACACACACACACACACACACACACACA
>NW_013953095.1:122288-127884 GCF_001266775.1 Austrofundulus limnaeus | reverse complement strand
ACATATCTCTTTTTTGGCGGGGGGGGGCAGGGAGGGGCTGTATGGTTTGTTTGCTCTCTCAGGGGGGGGTTTCTCTCATATAGATTTTGAAAACCTGTCCTCAATTACTAATGTGAACTCAAACCTTTAGCTTCAGGGTTATAATTACAYGGCACTGATCACCAAGCTACTGAAGCCCAATGCTTCCCAAGCTAATAATTCATTAAACAAAGTTTCTGTGAGATGTTTGTAAATTAACAGTATTTTATGAACTTAAAGACCACAAAGTTTAGACACGACTCTGCAACTAATGTAGAGCAAGCTGCCATGCCAGAGAGATGATCATTTATTGGTGTTTGGRCCATGTTATCTTGTTTCTGGCAGGAACTTGAGGAGCTCCAGTCTAGACTTTTTTTTTCTTTTGTTCATCTCATCTTCAAGCTGACCTGAAGAACACAGGGCTAAAATGGACAGCTCAGTTTGAGGAGATTCCAGTTTACGTTCATCCTCACATCAATAGTTTCTCTCTTGCACCATGTATGACATCATGGAAAACTTTGGAGCTCAGAGAGAAATACTGCACTGTTCTTACTGTTTTGAGAGCAACATAAGAGCTAAAAATATCAATTCAAAACACAGGATTCCTCAAATGTTTTTACCTTCAACCCTGTGATGCGAGTGGCATATAAGCCGGTGAATTTGGGCCATGAAGCTGAAAAGCTGAGATATTTCAGCATGGCTTAATCATGGAAGGATTTATTAAAAAGTTCAAACAGTCCTGTTTTAGCTGGTATGTGAGTGTTGTTGATTTGGATACGTACATTTAGCAGCCACTGTGTTCTAGTTGTCTAAAGATAATCTAAAAGAGTTTAGTTGAGCTTATTTGTATTTACTGTCATAAAATGTTTTTCTGTCCTTTTCATTTGGCTCAGGAAAAGCTTTTAAATTTTAGGTTAAAATTACATATTCTTGTTTTGATTGAATTGAGTTGGACTGTGTTAAACTGAATTTAAATAACAGTTTTTGACTAATTTGCAACTTAAGATAATGTTAAAATAAGTTTGGTCTTCACAGTGGCTAGGTTATTAGAACTGTTGGGGGTAGCTTGGCCCATTGCTAGGGTGCTCATCTTCAAATTAAGAATCTCATCCCCAACCCATGCATCCTACTGATGTATACTTGTGCAAGACATTAATCACCCCAACTGATTGCATCAGTAGTTGCCCTGGGAACTATGTTTTTCAGTTCTCTGACGATGTTTCCATTCTTGGCCTGAAGCCGTGGACTCCACACTACATTTTAACAAGTTTCAGTCCTTTGTTCAATGGTGTGACAACCACCACCTTGTTATCAAGGCCAGGAAAACAGAAGAGATGCGGATTGACCCCAAGTCTCAAAGCGACAATTTCCTGCTTTTTATTCCTGACCAGAAAATAAACCAGGTCTGTTCTTACAGGTATCTCAGTGTTCACCTAGAGAATCTGTTCAAGTGGGAAATTCATCTTAATATGTTGTGTCCCCGTCTGCAGCAGAGATTGTATTTTTTACACATACTCAGAGTCTTTGGGGTTAACCAGAAGCTTATGTTATTACAACCCCTGGCAAAAAGTATGGAATCACCAGTCTTGGATGAGCWCTCATTCAGACATTTCATTCTGTAAAACAAACTCAGATCWAAAACATGATACAATAATAAGGTCATTCCAAAGGTCAACTTGTTGGCTTTCAGGAACTCAAAGAAATGAAGAGAAAACATGGAAGTCAGTGAATGTTACTTTTATTGACCAAGCACAGGGAAAATATATGGAATCACTCAATTCTGAGGAAAAAATATGGAATAATGAACAACAGATAAACAAAAGACCATTCAAAATACATCATTAATATTTAGTTGCACCACCTTTGTCTTTTMTAACAGCTGCAGTCTCTGAGGCATGGACTTGATGAGTGACAAACAGTATTCTACATCAGTTTGGTGCCAACTCTCTTTGATAGCAGTTACCAGATCAGCTTTGCAGGTCGGAGCTTCTTGTGGACCATTTGTTTCAACTTCAACCACAGATTTTCAATTGGGTTGAGATCTGGACTATTTGCAGGCCATGACATCGACTGAATGTGTCTTTCTCCAAGGAATGCCTTCACTGTTTTTGCCCTATGGCACGATGTATTGTCATCTTGGAAAATGATTTCATCACCTCCAAACATTTGTTCAATTGAAGGGATGCGAAACTGTCCAACATGTCAATGTAAACTTGTGCATTGATAGAAGAATGAAGCACAGTCATCTCCACAGTTCCTCGTCTTTTTTTCTTTTCTTTTTCTTCTTTGTTGTTGTTTTGTACCCTGACGTAACCCGTTAGCTCATGCAGACAGTAGTGTTTGAAAGATGGAAAGAGCAAGCATGGTGTGGAGAAAATTAGAGTTAAAAAGAGGAAAGCTCTGGAAACTGACGCAGCTTAAAATCCGTTTTTGTTGGTTTTGTATCCAGCTTGGCAGCCTCTCCAATTTTGGCCTCTTTGCCGGTACTCTCTTGTAAAAGAGGTTTTTTAACTTAATGGGACATTCCTGGCTAAATTAAGATTAAATAAAATAAAATAAATTGAGCAGATTTAATCTACTTTGAGTGCAATTTTCTAATTACTAGTGTAGTCATGTTTGGGCATTTAGGGTTMTGTTTTTAAAGGGAGCCCGATTTTTTGTAACATTAGACTTTATTTGATAAACATATATTTTAAGTGTAAAATAAAGACTAAAAAATACTGTAGGATGTTTAGTTTTTATCATTTTTAGATTAAAAGTTTAAAAATATATTTTAACACGGACAGAGCCATTTTATTTCCACACAAAGCATTCTGGGTAAATGATGACGTGGATAGGTCCTCGGTGCGAGGCTGCTAGCGAGCTATATCCACCCTGAAGGTTAATCTTGGACAATATCTGATGATCGACTCTTTTAAATGAAACCAGAGAGCGTTGACAGAGAGGAGAAGGTAGAAATGACTCAGCCTGGAACTGAAAATATGGATGGAGGACCTCAGTTTAGCTTGTTTGTCGCGCTGAGCTAATACATATTAAGCAATATAGTGTTGGCGCTAGCACAAAGGCTAACAGGCTAAGCTGAGGTTCTTCTTCCATGAAGCAGCTCTGTTGTCCTCCATCCATATTTTCAGTTCCAGGCTGAGTCATTTCTACCTTCTCCTCTCTGTCAACGCTCTCTGGTTTCATTTAAAAGAGTCGATCATCAGATATTGTCCAAGATTAACCTTCAGGGTGGATATAGCTTGCTAGCAGCCTCGCACCGAGGACCTATCCACGTCATCATTTACCCAGAATGCTTTGTGTGCAAATAAAATGGCTCCGTCCGTGTTAAAATATATTTTTTAAAATTTACAAAACTAAACATCCTACAGTATATTTACAGTCTTTATTTTACAGTTAAAATATATGTTTATCAAATAAAATCTAATGTTGCAACTAATCATGGATCCCTTTAAAGATTTTCAATTTAACATAGCTGGGATTAATTTTATTTATCCAACATATTTTGTTAGATATATATTCTGAAAACATGGTGGGTTATGGACTTTAAACATTTTTAATAACATTACATTAGCTTACAGTTGTTGGAACATATGTGACCAGTAAAATTTATACATCTTACCAAAACTGAGGATATATGTGCAAGGATGTTGAACAAATACTTGTCCCCTCTATGAATATTGTAGCCCCATGATGGCCCCTTACTCAGAAAAAGTCTATATCTGCCACTGTATAGTATTGAACTGYGAATTATTAACACAATTTATCTTGAAGTGTATCTAATTTTAAAACATTCAGACAAGCTAACAACTTTTAGTAAATCTCTTCGAAGGAGTGGCTCTGTATGTTTAGACCGTGAAGATAAAGAGAAATAAATGAAATCTCAGCTCACAGTTGTTGCCTCCTGGTTGTTTCTTCAGCCTGTGGTATGTCCTGTCCTGTGTGTCTGCTGTCCATGTTTTTTATGATCCTGTGTGGCCCTCTGTGGGTGATCACCATGCTGACTGTTGCGGACCTCAGAGTGTTTTACAGCATTCATAACTCCCCCTTCACTCCCCAGTGGGTGACATTTCTTGTTGGGTCACCACTCTTCAGAAGAGCAGAAGAAAGACTGCAGAGTGAGATTAACATATCAGTTGGCAAGACCAATAAAAAAGCCACCATTAATAGAGTTTGAATTACCACAACTGACAAAATAAACAAAGATTTAAATGTTTGCATATGAAAACTCCCCCTTTTTGTTGGGAGCTTAAACAAAGCCAAGTTAGTGTTTGCAGAATACAACACACGTTCCAGATTTTATGCTGTTTCTTTTCAGAGGCCCATCTTAACTCCCACAGACAGCAGGCGTGTGGCTGTTTGTTTACACTCCTTTAAGRCCACTTTCAACCAGATCATGCACCCCTACCCCATCATCAACCAATGCTTCTGCTGACAACTTGTGAATTTACACCATTCACGAAGAGCAGAGCCCCCTAACTCATGAACACATATTAAACACATCTAGGGGGTAGATTCAAGAGCTGAGACAACCCCTGAGGTTCCAMTGTGAAATGTGTACAATGTGAAATGTGTACTTGTCATTCACAGACCAGCACATTTACGTTTGTTGTTCAGCTTATTTACTTTTCATTTATTAAATCACCTCTTATGACCCACATGAAAAGAGACCCCATATATAATTGTTTTCCTTGATAAAACAAAATTGATTCATCAATTTATTAAAAATCAAGTATTTCTTGAAGGAATTAAGGGCCACCTTCCATTCCAATATTTTAAACTTAGCTTTTTGTTGGAAAATGAAAAAAATCTTACTTGTTTTGGTCAAACATTGAAATTAATGTCCTGATGCATCTCAGTAATCTAGGTAGAAAAAAATCAAAACAGAAAAAATAAGTAGGTCCTCTGGATGGGTTCTTCTTTAGTAATCGTGTTTCCATCCAGTTGTAGAGTGAATTTTTTAAAAACTTTTCAAAATTCGCAAAAAATTAATTAAATAAATAAAAATTTGAATATAGACTGTTTTCATCTAGTTTCCCTCTCAACTGTTTGATGCAAAGAAACGAGGCTACGCAACGCGTGATTATGTCAGACGAGGCTACGCAATGCGTGATTATGTCAGACRAGGCTAGGCAACGCGTGATTATGTCYGACGAGGCTACGAAACACGTGATTACRTCAGACAAGGCTACGTAATGCGTGATTATGTCAAACGAGGCTASGCAACGYGTGATTACATCAGACGAGGCTACGCAACTCGTGATTATGTCAGACGAGGCTACGAAACATGTGATTACGTCAGACGAGGTTATGCAACACGTGATTACGTCAGAAGAGGCTACGCAACGCGTGATTATGTCAGACAAGGCTATGCAACACGTGATTACGTCAGACGAGGCTACGCAACGCGTGATTACGTCAGACGAGGCTACGCAACGCGTGATTACATCCAACGAGGCTACACAACGCGTGATTACATCAGACAAGCTTACGCAACACGTGATTACGCCAGACGTTGGTGACAAGCTTTGCAGTAGTAAACAGGAAGTGAAACTTGCTAACTAGCAGAGGCTAATCA
>NW_013953095.1:115193-122278 GCF_001266775.1 Austrofundulus limnaeus | reverse complement strand
GTACAATTGGCTACAATGTTTTTTTTTATTTTTATTTTTGCCTGTGAGCCTGATTCCTCAACCACTTCAATGGCTGCATTTTAAAATACTTTTATGTGTTTTTAAATCTTTGAATGGCCTTGCCCCGCCGTACCCGTCTGAACTGCTGCACCCTTATAATCCCTCCCGCTCCCTTAGATCAGCAGCTCCTGAGGGTCCCTAAAACCAGACTCAAACCCAAGGGGGGGGATCAATGTTTCGCTGCAGCAGCTCCTAAACTTTGGAACAAGCTAACCCTCTGACAGGCCTGTTCACTGGTTGTTTTTTCAAATCTCATCTTAAAACCCACTTTTTTTTACTTTTGACACTGTGTAAGGGGTTGTGTTGTCTATTTGCAACAGATTTTGTTATTTGTAGAAACTGTCTTGATTTTATTTTAGATTTAAATTATGATTTTGGTATTTTACCATTTTTATTTCCTGTTTTTACTTCCTGTTTTTAATTTCCTGGCTTTTTGTTTTTCTGTTTTTTGATTGAATCTGTTTTTTATTTGAGCTKTGTTGGRTTGTTGATTCTGTACAGCACTTTGGTCTGCTGTAGTGCAAAAAGTTCTTTACAAATAAAGTTGGACAGGATTGGATTGGATCTGCATCGGATCAGAGTATTAATCACATTAACACAATCCAGTCTTCTTCCAGAACACTGTGTGCTGCTGAAGGCCAGCAAAGAYTCTACATATTCAAATTCTCATCTTCTCACACAAAGTATGACGACAACCTGAACAGTGATAGAACCAGTAAAGTTCTGCACCACAAAAATAAGTGTTTTAATAGCTAATTTTTAACATAAAACAAGTAATCTGTTGGTAAATGCAACATCAGTTATTTATCTAATATGAGAAAATGATGCACTGATGTTTTTTTTTTTTTTTTTGAGGGGGGTGGGATTTGACTCACAAGTTGATGGAGACAGTGCTGAAGACACTGCATCTACTCAGAAGATATCTTGACACAAAGAYTACATGTAGTGTGGTTGAGGGAACAAAAAGGGGTTCCCAGCATACTGTACATAAACATTAGTCGGGGTGAAAAATAACAAACTGCTGCATTTACCTTCGAAAGAAGACAACACTTACTGTAAATCCCTCTGTTAAAAGGCCAGAGAAGCATCAGGAAGAAGCTCTTTACTGAAGCCTTAACTGATGGGCTCACATTGAAAGCCCACCCAGACATTGATAGGGTCCGCTTTGATGATTTACACTGCCTAGGAATGGGCAGATAGGCTGAGCAAAGCACTGTCTCCAACACACAACTACAGCTCATTGTTTTCTATTGGCTCTACAAGACGTTATCACTCAATCTAGTTTTTATACGACAGAGACAGTGACCAAGTGAAAAATGTTTGTTCTCTGTGTGGTATGAAGGAAGAAGTGTGGGTCCAAAATAAAAAATAAAGACAAGARGAGAATAATTCTTTGTTCAAAAGAGCCAGTCTCTTATCTGATGTTATCTGCTGAATAGTGGTCAGTATCTCAGTGTCTACACAATAAAAGCCAAGACACGTGGCATTAGAACCTCCATCCAGATGAGATGATAGAGCTGAAGCCTTGTCCTCCCTGTGAAGGGGCAGAATGCTGGAGCAACTCACTGTAACGACTCACAGATTAAGAACAGGCAGTCACTTATCTGCTCAGGTTCACTACACCAACCCTGTTTTCCTTGAGAATAGAATGCTAATCTTTATTAGATGGCAGTGTTGAGGTAAGTGGTGACAGACTTTACTCGTTTGATGCCATAAAGGCATTTTGTCAGTAATAAAGTGGCTTGAGAATAAAATGTGTTTCCACATTTCTTTTCACATTTGAGGGTGCCAAATTTAAAGAAAATCAGAAGAAAATAAAATGTTAATGCTGTTTAATCTATCTTTTATTTATTCCCTTTATCAATCCATCAAGTCATCATCATCCTTTTATTTATTCATTTATTCATTTAATATAAAAATAAAAATTTTATACACAAAGAAAAAAATCACACTTGAAATGAAAGGAGGCAGAAAGAAGAAAAAAATCTTATATCTGCCCCTTTTTTTCCAAAATTAATTTTAAACAACAATGTCCTGATGCATCTCAGTAATCCAGGTAAAAAATCAAAGGAAAAAAAATTGTATAGGTCTTCTGGACGGGTTCTTCTCTAATGAAACGTTTCGTCTCTCCTCCAAGAGACTTCTTCAGTCTGACGAATTTCAGGTGAACTCAGCCTTATAAGCTCCGCCTCCACATGGACAAACAGGTTAGTCACATGCAAAAGAGGGCCATCGCCTAACAATAGGCTTGATTGTCTCTATTGTTCATAGAGGCTCATGTGCCCCATCACCTGACTTATTGGTTTGGATGTTTCGACTGTGGTTATTTGGTGTTGTGTTATCTGTATGTAGTGAGTGCAAGCGGGGCTCGACGTCCCCTTGTTTTTGTCTCTCTTGTTCACTTCAATCCTTTGCAATATCACGAACTGCCATGCTCAAGATTTGTGAAGGAATCTTAGCAACAACTAAATAACATTTTAACTCAATATAAGCAAAATTGATATAGATACTTATATTGTGTTGTGTTCATGTTAATTAGCTTTGAAGGCCATCTTGAACTGGGATGACACCAAAAGCTAAACAGTTGTGCACTCATTGATTGTGGTCTGTGAATTCCATTAAAATCTGCCAAGTTGTTTATGAGATATTTTGCTAACTGACAAACAGGGTTGCCTCCAACAATTAAAGCTAATGTTTCTAGCATTGATTGTTTTTGAGATTTTTTTAAATAGATGCTTTTTGTTCTTGCTTCTTATTCCTGGAGAGGAGGGTCCGTCGGATAGTCGAACCTCGGATTCAGGAAGAGCAGTGTGGTTTTCGTCCAGGTCGTGGAACACTGGACCAGCTCTACACCCTCAGCAGGGTCCTGGAGGGTAAATGGGAGTTCGCCCAACCGGTCTACATGTGCTTTGTGGACTTGGAGAAGGCGTTCGACCGTGTCCCAAGGGGGGCCTTGTGGGGGGTTCTCCGGGATTATGGGATACCGGGCCATTTGATACGGGCTGTCAGGTCCTTGAACGACCAGTGTCAGAGTCTGGTCCGCATTGCCGGCAGTAAGTCGGGCTCGTGTCCAGTGAGAGTTGGACTCCGCCAAGGCTGCCCTTTGTCATAGATTCTGTTCATTACTTTCATGGACAGAATTTCTAGGCGCAGCCGAGGTGTTGAGGGGATCCGTTTTTGTGGCCTTAGGATCACATCTCTGCTTTTTGCGGATGATGTGGTCCTGTTGGCTTCATCGGAACAAGATCTGCAGCTCTCACTGGAGCGGTTCACAGCCGAGTGCGAAGCGGCTGGGATGAAGCTCAGTGCCTCCAAATCTGAGGCCATGGTCTTGAGCCGGAAAAGGGCAGAGTGCCTTCTCCGGGTCAGGGGGGTCGCCCTGTCTCAAGTGGAGGAGTTTAAGTATCTGGGGATCTTGTTCACGAATGGGGGATGAAGGGAGCGGGAGATCGACAGGCGGATTGGCGCAGCATCTGCTGTAAAGCGCACTGTACCAGTCCGTCGTGGTGAAGAGAGAGNTGTGAGATTTCCATGTTAGCTTCTCATCAATAAAATCGATAAATAAGATAAAAGAAAGCATAAAAATAAAGTGGCAAAGCTGAACAAACAATAATAAATTATTCATTATAATTCAATAYTATTTAAAGAGGGAATGACCAGTTATCCCCAAAGACACTCTCCAGCTTCTCCTGAAGGATTCAATGCATTTCTTGGCCAGARAGGACAAGTTCAAGTATTTAGGTTTGCCAGAACTTTGTTGAGGCCAAACAAAAGTTCTTCTCATGTCCAAATTCCTCTCATGGGTAGCCTGTTACTTCTACATCTACAGAAGCCACAGTCCTGCAACCTCTATGTATGTGCTTCAGAARGAACAACCAACCCTAAAGACATCTTTCTTCAGCTTGACAGCTTTCATTACAGCTAGTGTTCCCCAACAAGACTTCCTGGAAGCCCCTGGAAGATACTCCAGCCATGGAAGACTTAAATGTTGCCAAATCAAGTTCTATGTCCCCAAWGTCCATTGGAAAGGGGCCACTATTATACAATCTGAGTTCACCTTAACTTCACATTTGGATTCACAGGGTGATTCATCAGCCTCCCCTACCATGGATTCAACTCACCATGAGTACAGGGCATGAGGCCGCAGGTCCAACAATGTGATTACAAAATTAAACATCAACCTTTGGCTCAGGGTGGCCTGATGTTAAGTACTCTCATAAATCACCCTGCACTTTTCAGTCCATGCCTCCCACAGAAATCTAATGACATAACACCCCTTAGGTTCAAATCATGGAGGCTATTCTTCCAAGTCACAACACTTTAGGTACTGTATTGTTGGACTATAAGCCGCAAATTTATTTCCTGAACTTTGAACCATGCGGCTTATAGTCCGGTGCAGCCTACACGTTAATGTTCGCGGKTTTTTTTTAAATGGCGGGTGTGGCTTATAGTCCGAAAAATACAGTAACTTTAGTTTCTAACCAGCACATAAGCCATTACAACAGAAGTTGTCTCACAGCATAGAGCACTGCAGGAAAGAAAAGTCAAGATAAAGAATAAAGAAATATCCAGTTTTTGACAGGTCTTCCTCTTTAAGGCTTTGTCTGATTCACATACACTGTGTTTCCTTTGGTTTGTGGACACTTGGTGCCTTTGGGCTTTCCATCACAAAGAAAGTTTTATTACGGTCAGATTTATCTATTCCTTTTTCTAGTAGTGGTTTTAGATTCTTCAATGTAAACATATACTAATTTTCTGTTGTCTAACAAAAAATTGTCAAATTAGCTGAGTGGTTAGAGCAATCATCATCCAATGGGAGAATTGGGGGATCGATTTCACCAGTATTCAATGACATCTGGGCAAAAAACTGAACCCTTCATTGCCTCTGAGGGCACAGATTTTGTTGTAAATCACTTTTAGTCTAGTTGAATAGAAAGGTGCTATATAAGTCCATTTAGTTTTGAATTATTTTCTGCCACTATTTCTGTTGTTTGTTGTCTGTGAGTAATCCAGTTAGGATCTGTCTGAGAATGGTCCTCGAGTCGTATGTTGTTGCAGACATAAATCTTTGCCTGATGGGATTATGAGGCTGACCTGTTGCCGTCAAATTTGGACCATGAAAGGTTATTTGTGCTGCATAAATAATTATATAGTTAAATGAGAGAAAAAGCATTTGTGGAAGCATAAACCCTGAGGTTATCTCATCTCATCTGACAGGTACATAGTTCAGTTAAATATGCAAGAACTGTTTTTAAGTGGCTGAATCTCAAAGGTGGGCTGTTTCTTACTGGCTGTAGAGTTCTTATTATAAAACATTACATAATTGATGTGCAGTTTTTCTATAATCTAGCATTTGTTTTATTTATCTTGGGTAAAAAGCAAAGATTGCTGTTTCATAGTGAATTATTACACTTTATGTTTCCAGATTCTCTACTTCACATGTTTAGCCTTTAACAAATCTCTTTATCAGTCCTTGTCCCTTACATTGATGAATTATTAATTCGAGTGGTTGCATCTGGGGTATTTTCTGTTCTTTTTGTGTCTTTCTTCTTCACACTTTCCAGTATTTTTTTATTTTGCAGGCGACCGCCAACTGAGATGAAGCCAAGCCAAATGAGCAGGAGGATTACAAGGCCTGTAATATTTATGTTGGATTTTTTCCAAAATTTCAAATGAATGATTACGAATTTGTGTTGGATTCACTACGCTGGAGGGGAGTTCCTTCAGCTGAGCTATATTATATTAACTACCTTGAGTTCTGCTTAATGAGAAAAGTATAACTGGCTGTTTCCATCTGAGCAAAAGGATCATTGTAAAGCCGGCTGCAAAAATATTTACCTGGTACTTTTTCCATCTGATGTCCTTACAACCTGGTATTTAACTGAACACACACACACACACACACACACACACACACACACACACACACACCAACCTCCAGATTAAGTCAAATAAGAACAATAATATTAAACAATTCTAACAATATTAAAGGGGCAGTATCAGGTAAAATCAACTTCTCTGACCTTTATATTATGCTATAATATCTTTTAATCAAAAACATGACCAGAGTCTTACTTTGACTCATTCATGTATGTTTGATAAATCCTSTGCTGTCCTGAGGCAGCAGGCAGGGGAGTGAATACAACCGGTTGGGACTAGAACCGCCTTTTGGGTCTAGCTCCTCCTCCAGACGGAGTCTCAGAACCGAGCTTCCTCGTCAGAGCACACACACCCCACCCCGTCTGTGACTCCCGCAGGCTCTCAGCAGCAACAAAGCAAAACATAACTGGTGAAACTGAAACTGTCTGCTGAGATCCCAATACCACTTCTCAGTGCAGCCCTTTTCAGATTCTAAATACCTTTGAGGAAATGTCTTCTCAGATGCCAAGTAAACTATTCCGAACTGTGGCCATAAACCAAACCACAATTCAGTTCCATTATTACCAGACCTGGCCCACATCCCACTGAAAAAACACTTGTCATGCCAGGAGTCAACCATCGGTGACAGCTTGACACCAGCTTTGGACTACACATGTGTGCTATTACCTTCAGAAGCCACACAATTACTGAACTAGTGTCAAATACTTACAGTACATATACAACTGTTCTGACAGTGCCAAGAAGCTACATCAGTGAAAAACCTTGTAAGAGACAGCATGAAAACCAAAGAATTATCCGTCCGTCCGTCTGTTTTCTTCCGCTTATCCAGGGTCAGGTCTCGGGGGCAGCAGCCTAAGCAGACAGACCCAGACTTCCCTCTCTCCAGCCACTTGGACCAGCTCCTCTGGGGGGATCCCAAGGTGTTCCCAGACCAGCTGAGAAACATAGTCCCTCCAGTGTGTCCTGGGTCTTCCTCTGGGTCTCCTCCCAGTGGGACGTGTCCAGAACACCTCACCAGGGAGGAGTCCAGGAGGCATCCTAACCAGATGAACCACCTCAACTGGCTCCTCTGGACGTGGAGGAGCAGCTGAATAAGGCAATATAGCGTCGGCGCTAACGTGAAGGCTAACAGGCTAAGCTGAGGT
>NW_013953095.1:113043-114558 GCF_001266775.1 Austrofundulus limnaeus | reverse complement strand
ATGCGGACCAGACTCTGACACTGGTTGTACAAGGACCTGACAGCCTGTATCAGAGTGCCCGGTACCCCATACTCCAGAAGAACCCCCCACAAGACCCCCTTTGTGACACGATCGAACACCTTCTCCAAGTCCACAAAACACATGTAGACTGGTTGGGCGAACTCCCATGCACCCTCCAGGACCCTGCTGAGGGTGTAGAGCTGGTCCAGTGTTCCATGACCAGGACGAAAACCACACTGCTCCTCCTGAATCTGAGATTCAACTATCCGACGGATAGTCGGATATTCAAAGAATTATCCATACAGGTAATTTACAAAGTTGTAGAGAAACACAGGTCAGGGTTGTGCTATAAAAATCATAACCGCCTGTAGAATACCATCAAATCCATTTTTAGAAAACTGAAATAGTATGGCACCACAGAAAACCTGCCAAAATAGGGTTGTCCACATAACCTCACAGATTAAATGAGGACGGTAATAATCCGAGAAGCAACCAGAAGGCCAAAAATAACTCTGATGAAGCTGGGCAGCTCTTCAACAGAGATGTGAGGATGTATTTATAGGACCATAATAGGCTGCACAAAGCTACACTTCATGTAAAAGTGGATAGGAAAAATGTAGAACCTAAAGAAAAATTAAATTCAAGACAGTTTGGAGATGCTTCAGATTTGAAGAAGTGCTGTTGTTATGTTATATGAGACAAAAAGTTTTATCTTTGGCCATCAAGAACAACTCCAAGTCTGGCACGTACCAAAGGACTCTTAGCATGCTGAGAACACCATACGAATGAACCATGGTGGAGGCAGCATCATGCTGTGGGGACATATTTCATTGACAGGGACTGGAATATTGGTCAAAGTTAAATGTAAAATAGATAGGGCAAAACCTTTTTGTGTTTTTCAGAAAATGAGATTGGGACTATGAGCCTAAACACAATGCAGAAGCAAAGCTCCAGTGAGCGTGTCGGCGCCGACATATTTTGTCCTCCTTTTTTTTTTAAAAAGAGGGTAAGTTCTCGACCGTTTATGCAATCTGAAAAATTCCAACGGTTCCTGAAAGRCAAGAATCTGGGCTTTTCGCTGATATACRGGGTTTTATGGTAAAATCACGTGACTAGCTGGCTCAGGCCCGGGAAGTGCACTGCTTTGTTAACCCTCCTGCAACGATGCTGGGTGCAGAGTGCAGTGGAAAGTTACGAAAGACAGCATGTTTTTTTTTTTTTGGAGCGGACAGGAAATATATTGTTAAAATAAYGTGTGGAAGATGTTCTTCAAGTCTCAAACCACCACAGAGGTTCCAGGATGATTTTGAGACCTAAGAAGACGTCGAGGACCGGCTTCTTGTGAAGAAAGGTAACGTAGTTTGATGGAGTTCTTGTGAACAAAGCCAGTTTTTACTTTTATATTTTATTTTATGAAGATGTAGATAGATGTTTGTATGTTTATTTTTATAACAGTGTAACAAGTAAGTTACTTTGTATAATATAAGCGTATCTAGAGTTAGTATGTGTAAATAC
>NW_013953095.1:106476-112747 GCF_001266775.1 Austrofundulus limnaeus | reverse complement strand
CTGATAATACACTACTTTAATATGCAATAAATTTTAAATAACTGCCAGATATTGAAAATTTTAGTTGTTATTGAAAAATGTGCAAAATTATTTACTCACAGGACAATTATTGGCCTTTTTACAGGTAAAATAAACCAAAAAAAAATCAAGTGAAAATTTTGAGCCTTTTTGACCCTTAGGTGTTAACGGGTTAAAGAGAACCAGTTTAAGGTCTTAAAATGGCCATGGTAAAACCTATTCCTCAGTAAATTTGAGAATCTCTGGCTTGGTTTAAATGCTGATGGACACAAGCAGCACTCGTCCGCCCTGAAGGAGCTTGGGATCAAGGAGGTATACTTAAAGCAAGCTGTTGCTGTAATTGCTGCAGAATAGAAAGAATGTCAAAGGGGTGAATACTTTTGCAACACACTGCAGTCCAGGTCGTGCACTGAAGATTTACCTGACTAAAAGTTTTCACAGGAATGCTTTTATCTCAGGGGCTTTTCTCCAAGACTGAGCTCGTCTTCACACCATCATCAGGCCAGTAATTTTAGCATCCAGCAGCATCCTTGTGTCTCACGCTGCTTTAATCCACAGCAGGATGATATTTAGCAGAGTGGAATCTGAACGAAAAGATTTCCCTCTCAACAAAGCAAAAGAATGCTTTTATCCTGCAGAAATCACAGGAGGCAGACACTAGAAAAAACTCTGCTCCGAACGAGGCCTTCACCCATACGGCTGGTGGTTCTGGGTTTGTTTGAAGGTAAATACTTGTAAACAATGAAAATAAATTGGCTCTGGAATAGTTGTTATTAAATGATTTTTTTTAAACTGAGCATTTGCCAAGATTCAGAGCTTTTGCCATTCTATAATAAACAATGACATGACTGTAGTGAAAATATTTACTTCATTCTTTAAAAGCCACTAAACAGAGTGTCATGAGTGTTATGGCGTCAGGTGCCACAGTCTGTATAAATACTGCTGGTACACGTGTTTATAGAAAAAAACCCATTTGGTTTCAGCTACATGCAGTCAGACCCAGTGAGTCCTTGGATCATTTCCGTGGAAAATAAAACAGGGCTGTTTGCTGAGCACCTGGGGGGGATGGGGGCTCAATGGACAGACAAGACAACACTGTAAAAGTGTGCAGGCTCCACATCTGAAAGCCCAGCCCTGTCAACCTGTAAACACACAGTTTGACTKCTGAAGAACCGCCCAGAAAAACCCAGTGGCCTTTGTGTCATCTCCCAGGGTTTATACATGATGTCAGAACTGTAGCGCTGTGGAAACTTTGAGATTAGTTACTTGGACCTTTACTTAACCAGGAAAATCAGATAACATGAGACAAAACACAACATAAAACAGTGTTACATGTTTCAGATGGAGGCCATATAACAGAGGTTAGAGCTGCCATCTCACACAATGAACCAGAGACCAATTTATTTCATATAACACACGTTTGTTCTGCATGATAATAAAAATATATTTGGTCAGTCCAACATTCTCTCACTAGTCTAATTATATTCTCTTATTTTAAAGGGATGACAGAACAGAAAATGAAGAGTGAGGAAAATACTGTTTATGCCAACTGATATTGTCATCACAGCATTAGACAATAATGTTACACATTTCACCTTGTTCTGATGAAGCATTTCTAATACACAGTGGTGGGCAGTGCTAACACAAAAATTAGCTCCGCAATTTCTAAAGGGCTTATGAATATATTTAGGTCCGCAACTTCAAAAGCGCTTATGCCATAGAAAAACTAGCGGAAGCTAATTTTAAAGCACAAGTTCAATTTGACACTAGCTGGCAATAATTCATGTACAATGTATGTACAACACTGCTGACTAGTGGTGTATGAACTCTTTCACAGCTTAATCCTACAACTGCCAATAGATGGGGATGTGATTTCCTGAAACAGACATTTGGCTCCTGGTGTAAAAATTAGATAATTTTTGAGTATTGCTAGTTGGGCTGCTTCTTTAAAAAGTTGTTGAGGATTGCTAGTTCGGCTGCTTTTTTGTCTTTTTCTTTTGTTTGTTGTAAATTTTTCGTTAAAGAAGCATCAATAAAGTAATTTTAAAATTGTTTATTGGAAAACTGAAGCGATGCATTCTGGGTACATGACGGATTTGATTTGTGACGAGAAACGAAAGTACGGAGTACAGGAAACTATCTTCCCTTCAAAATAAGAGCTTGGATTTTTAAGTTTTTCATGTTTCCATTGGATTTTAACATTTTCCAGTTCACCTGAAACTCATCAGACTGAAGAAGTCTCTTGGAGGAGAGACGAAACGTTTCACTAAAGAAGAACCATCCAGAGGACCTACTGATTTTTGATTTTTGATTTTTTCTACCTGGATCAGGACGTTTTCCATGTAGTTGCTCCAGTTGACCACTAGATGTCAGTCTTCACCAGCATAACATCTTTAAATCATTTCTGAGTCTCTAACACCGTTGACCGATTGCTTCGACCAATTACGTCAAGTATTGAGCTCCAGCGTTCAAACTTTATTTCTTTAAAAAAGGAGCTCCAATTGTAAAGTAAAATAAATCAATACATACAAAATTTTAGTATGGATTACAAACTTTGACTGATTTTACTGGGACAGGGGGTTCTAAACATTGTCTTCCTGCTACGTAAGCAGACACAAAGCATTGTGGGAAATCAGAACCGTGACCCAAAGCAACAGTCAGCAGGATGTATACCTTCACAATAAGAGTGTTTATCTGGGAGGGGTGCTGTTGGATAGATCACATGTTGTGATTCATTGACAGTCATACCTTCTGCTGTTCAACATAATGATGACTGGTAGATAATTAGTTATTAGCAGTACTGCATTTTAATTTTAGAAAGTGCAAATCCGCTTATGAATTATAAAAATTAGTAAGATTGCTAAAGCACAAATGAAATATTTTGATCCGCAACAAGTGGATTTGTGCTTTAGCGGTCTGGTGCCCACCACTGCTAATACAGTTTTACAACTTTCTGGTAACATATTACACTCATAAGGATCAATTCAAGGATCCTAAAATGGAACCTTGTGTAATACCCATTTTACAGTTTTGAATGTTTGATTTTATCTTATACAATGACAAAAACAGCAGAGATGCACAATGCTCCAGGGACCCCTCTCTGCCTGAGGCTCTCCACAGGTTCTGTGCCACTTTGAGGACCCTAAGAGAAGAAGAAGGATTCCTACATCCACATGCTCTTTGTTGACTTCACATCTGCATTTAACACAACGATCTCCCAGACTCTGGTTAAAAACTTCAGACACTTGGACTGAGCTCCTCTCTCTGCAACTGAAACCTGGACTTCCTGACCAAATGGCCGTACACTGTGAGCATCCACAATGTCTCCTTGTCTATTTATTAGAACACATACAGTACGTTAAAAAGGTCAAATATGAACCAACCCAGATATCTTTTTCTTTAGAAAATTTACATTTAAAGTTCAAGTAAAAGCGCTTCCTAAATCACCGTGTTATATGTCTTTAAGTCAAAAAATACTGCTCTGACTACTTTCAAACCTTTTTACTATGTTCCAAAGCAAACAGCAGCTCAAATAGCTGTAAATTATAACATGCACATACATGAATTATGTGCAAATCTATGTACTCATRAAGTCTTTGCATTAGTCATCATAATTAATAACAGCACAGATTAATTAAATTATTTTAGATCAAGTTCAAATCATATTTAACAAATTAGCAAACACRCACACACACTAAATGAAGATCAAGAACACCATCAAAACAGAAAACATAAATATAAAGTTATTATGATCAATTTCTACACTTTTCTTTTGTCACCTGATTTGGGAAACTCCCTTAAATAAGTCTAAACTTTTTTTTACTTTTATCTGTTTTATGACCAGTGTAGTTTATTCTTGTAAAGCCCTAAAAGCAGCAGATGACAGCTGATGCAAACAGAGGTACTGTAGTGTAACAGATGACAGAAAGAGTGTTGAAGAAAGTCAAAGGTCACAAGTTGGAAATAAACAGAAACTACAACAGCTGCTTTTCTGAACAAAAAACACAGAAAATGGTTTAGTTTCATGTTTGCACAAAAATCTGATATGGAAGCAAACTGGGCAAACATCCCACTCCATTTTTTAATACTGTCCTCAATAGTAACTGAATGCTAAAATCTAAAAACTAATTAAAAAGTATCCAGTAATGTTACTTGCACTGTAAAAAAATTCCCGATATCTACTCAATAAAAATGAGGCAACAGATTACAAGCAATATTATTACGTTTTAAAATGTTTGGAATTGAGTAAATATTAATTAAATGGAACTCTTAATAGYTATTCATTTAATATAAATAGATTTGAATAGAAAACAGTCAGCTCAACCAACTGAGCCACCGTGCCGTCTCAGTGTAATGTAACTGATTAATAATCATCTATTAATCTGTACATCGATTTGRACTTAATCAATAAAATAGTGCACTTTTTCTTTCCTTTTGAAAAATGTGAACTGCTCTGGCCACAAGACATTTCCACTGATCATGTATCAAAATGTAACTGGTTCACTAATGGACTATTTATTTCTAAGAAATAAGAATATTTAGATTCAACTTATTTCATGGATGTACCAGGTTTGGTCCTACAGTGTGTGGTGTACAGTCACACGGCAAGAAGGCAACACACCGCACACCAAAATATGTTTCTTTCATGATTCAGGTGTCAGATATTAAATCACGTGAGACTTCCTGAAATCTCGCGAGAATTCAGATGTCTGAGGAAGAAACAATGTTGATCGTTTGGACTATTTTTACCAGAGGAAAAACAATTTTGTGGGACTTTTAACGTCCAGCAGACTTTCTGCTGAGTTGTATTTTGCGTTCTGTATTTTGGATTCCCCTCCGTGTTTACGTCACCTCTCTTTCTGATTGGCTACACGTCTCATTCACAGTCTGAGAGCTCAGGTGAACACTACACACACTGTGATATCGGGCCAAAAAAATCAAACATGTTGAATATCCCTGATGTGAGGACAGAGTGGTCCCGACGTCCTTCCGAGCCGACTAGATGACTCTTAACTCACCACCCACAGCGTGAATATCTGCTCAGATTATCTTTAGAGCCATCACCATAATCTGGACTTCCTTAGGATTGTCGGAAGGGCAAAAATCGACATGATTTTCTTGTAGTGTGACGCCGGCCTTAGATGATTTATTGGCAAAGTTAATTAATCTATTTTGAATCTTTTTTTAAACACGGTAAAAGAAAGAGTTGAAGGAAACCACTACATTTGTAACATTCCTCATCGTAAAGTCAAAGTAAATGGAAAAACTGCAGAGCAGACCCCAGCACACAGACAGTGACCATGACTTCCTGTGAACCAGGCTCAAACTGATCCAACTCACAGGAACACTCAGAACCAATTTAAACAGCTTTGGGGATTTTTAGGAAATAAACTAAAACAAACAAACAAAAAAAAGGATTCAAGGTTTCTTATCCAGACAGTGCTATTAATTAGATTAATGATGTTGTCATCACCTGGAAACTGGAGCTTACCATCAATAAAACTCACTGGCCCATCAATATGGTGGTCTATTGTCTGGACCACATGGATGAACTCATTTGTGAATTGCACACATAGTTTTACACACTGGGTGGGTGGCAAGTCATTCCACAATGTATCAGTTTATTGTGGAAATACTTTGTGAACACTTTTTATTTCTTTTCTCTGCTTTGGAACCTTCAGCTTAGGAAACCATCATAGTAGTAAAGTAAGTAAAGTAAAGTTGTATTTATAGAGCACCTTTCATAGAAATAGATTCACAAGGTGCTGTACAATCAGAGGGAAAACTAAAAGATATACAATCAGAACAGGATATACAAAAATTTGGAACAAAAAAGTATAAAAGCTGTACAACCATAAAGTATCAAGACTGTGCAATCCGAAAAATAAAACAAGTAAATTATATCTAGACAAAAATGGGGAGGGCAGAGTAAAACATGAACATATTAAGATGAAGGATTTTTAAATCAGAACTTGGAGGCAGATCTCTGAATGGGTAGATTGTGGAGTACTGGTACATTTTAGAAAAATACAAAGGATTTTGGATGAAAAATACTGGCTGCTTGACATACAGCGGGTAAAATAAGTATTGAACACGTCACCATTTTTCTCAGTAAATATATTACTAGAGGTGCTAATGACATGAAATTTTCACCAGATGTTGGTAACAACCCAAGTGATCCATACATACAAAGAAATCAAACCATAAATGTGGAATGGCACAGGGAAAAAGTATTGAACACACTTACTGAAAT
>NW_013953095.1:102962-104543 GCF_001266775.1 Austrofundulus limnaeus | reverse complement strand
ACATTAGATACATCATAGAAGAATGTGTGAAAATACAGATAAAGGATCCATAAAAAAAGTACGTAAAAAGTGGAAAAGACAGAAAAGCTAGAAGGCACAACGAGCAGCGGCAGGTGTTCACTGGCCAGAAGTGGCTTTTAGATCAGTTTCAAGAGAGAAATGTGCTGCCCAGTGTCAGAGAGCTTGGTCTCAGCAGGTCATGGGTCTTCAACAGGATAATGACCCAATACAACTAAAACACACAAGAATGGCTCAGAGGAAAACACTGGACTATTCTGAAGTGGTCTTCTATGATCCTGACATAAATCCTACTGATTTTCTTTGGATGGAGCTGAAACATATTGTCTGTAAAACCTTCAAACCTGAGACAACAGGAGTAGTTTGTTCATGAGGAGTGGAACAAAATACCTGCTGAGAGCTGCAGAAGTCACATTAAAAGTTACAGGAAACGTTTGATTGCAGTGATTGACTCAATAGGTTGTGCAATAAAATATTAAGTTAAGGGCACCATCATTTCTGTCCAGGCCTGTTTCATCAGTTTTATTTTTAATTCTGCTGAAGGATGACTGATAAGCAGTTCTTCATGTTCATGGAATTTGTATTCTATTACTTTTGTCAGATTCAAGTTATTTCTGTAACCATTGTGAGTTTTTCTTTCATTAAATGATGGGTACCAACAATTCTGTCCACGTGTGTATTAGGAGCGCTGCAGAGTAAAGTTATGTGACATTATGGCTGTTGCTCAAAAGCAAATTTAAACTAGAGAAATTGCATTTCCTGTGAAAATCCTAGTGTGAATGCTTCTTGCTGAAAACTTAAGCTGAAAATATTTAATGGCAACAGTGTTAATATGAGTTAAATTTGAGAAGCTGAAAGAAGCAAAACAAAAAAAATAACTGAAGAAAAAAGAGAAAAAATGAGTAAAAATGTAGAATAGAATAGAATAGAATAGAATAGAATAGAATAGAATAGAATAGAATAGAATAGAATAGAATAGAATAGAAACAGCTTTTATTGTCCCGCACAGGGAAATTCAGGTGTAGCAGCAATCCACAGAAACATATTGCTGTGTGACATTATCAATTGGAGCAAAAATAGAACGAGATAAGATAAAACTTTATTGATTCCACAGTGGGGAAATTTGCACATTACTGCAGCTTAGGAGAGGGTGAGAAGAATAAAGAAAAATAATAAAAAACAACCCCACAATATACACGTGATATATAGTAATGTACATATACCAGTGCACATATACGTACACATATACATAAACACATATGCATATTTATATACATATATACACCATAAAGTACAGTACAAAAAATTTATGTATATGAAGGTGCATATTTCTGATGGCAGTGTAGGTGAATTGTCCAAGTGACTGATGACATCATGATGTGTTATACAGTCCAACTGATGACATCATGATGTGTTATACAGTCTGATGACATCATGATGTGTTACAGTCTGATGACATCATGATGTGTTACAGTCTGATGACATCATGATGTGTTATACAGTCTGATGACATCATGATGTGTTATACAGTCTAACTGATGACATCATTATGTATTATACAGC
>NW_013953095.1:97923-98405 GCF_001266775.1 Austrofundulus limnaeus | reverse complement strand
CTCCGCCACAGCCGCCTCCAAGTGATCACATGCCATGAAAAGTTCTTTGTGCTTGACTGGCTTCTTGTTACTGGTTAGGAAACCATTTTGTTTCCAGTGAGCCAAGTGACATAGGAAGCTCAGACGGGCATAGTTGGAGTCAGTGCAGATGACGAACGTTTGGACTGAACGGTATACTGCAATCTGGAGCGCTACCAGGACTGCAGCAATCTCAGCATACTGAGATGACTGTGCATCTAGCTGAAAGCTAAACGTGTCTTGTTGTTGACCTTGCAAAAGGACTATTCCAACACCAGATTTACGAACTGCGTTCTGACGGAACGAGCAACCATCCACATACATAGTCGTCATGTCTTCACAGATGTTTTGATCAAAGTACTGATGATTTGGATCATCGATAACTGAAGGTTTCTTTTCGACTGGCACATTTTGGCAGATTGCCAGGTCTGTACCTAAATGAGACTTTTTGTTTTGTCCATAAC
>NW_013953095.1:96450-97016 GCF_001266775.1 Austrofundulus limnaeus | reverse complement strand
GTGCATCTCCAAAGCCTTGGACATCCACTGAACAATCCACTTGGACTATTTCTCTGTTAGCACGCTTAGCAGCGGCTGACAGTTTTTCTAACAGTTCTGTTGACATTACTGTTATGTCTGAGCCTGAGTCCAAGAGAGCCAGCACTTTGACCTCACCCTCTAGGATGAAGGTCACATGAAACTTTTTAGCAAACCCTTTTCCAGTGAGATCACAAAGAAAACTCAGGCCTTCCGGTTTTGGTTTAACCCGAATCTTTTTGTTATGAGGGTTAGTTTCCACATTTTCATGGTATGTGTGAACCATTAAAACAGTGTTATGCAGATCTGAGCTCACCCCCTTTTTTACAAGGAGGAGGAGTCATCAGAGTGTGTTTCACTTAGTGAGTCAGTCTTTTCCAAGTCTGTCTGGACCAAGTCAATCACACTTACATCAGGTTTAATCATCATCACTGTTTTTCTTCGCCATTTTTTCTAACAAATGACGCAATTTCTCCATTTCCTTTGTTGTTATACCAGAGTTATTTTCTTTCTTCTTTGGCTTTAACTGGTTTGGTTTGGTTTGGTTT
>NW_013953095.1:93206-94541 GCF_001266775.1 Austrofundulus limnaeus | reverse complement strand
GAAGATCATGAGCATGAACTAACATCACCCCCCTGTGGTCATGTGGGACAACGAACACAGGTGAAGATGTCGGCCCATGAACCTGACTTATTTTGGCGGTGATCATGTGGAGGCCTTGGGCCATTCCCACGATCGTGATTACCTCGGTGCCCTCTTGTGGGCTTGTGAGGGTCTCTACCACGACGTGGAGAGTCAGAGTCTTCCCACCCTCCATCAGAGTGAGGAGATGAAGGGTCACCAGGCCCGGATGGAGGTGATCCACTCCGGCCCTCAGTGTCTGAACCAGAACACTCTCCGCTCTCCCCCTCTTCAGGAATTCGGAAGGTGATATTTGATCCACGCCTTTGTGAAGGCGTGCTTCTAGCTCTGCCTCCATGCAGTGATTCATCCGAACCATGACCGTCATGACCTTGAGTGATGTAACTACCAGCAGATTGCAGGCGTGAAGCTCTCTGCAGCTCAGAGTTTCGTTTTTCAAGCTCTTGAACTTGCTCCTTGTGAAGATGTGTGCAACTGGTGTGATAATTTTGAAGTTCATCAAACTTCTCAGTTATTTGASACAACTCTYAATTTTTATTTTCAAGTTTTTTCTTCACTTCTTTATGGGCAGTTTTCTCTGAAGCTAACTTAGCTTCAGCTGTTTGTAGATTCTGCTGTGTGAGATCACATACTACTCTTAGAGTCCTAGCGTTTGCTTCAGCAGCTTCGCAGTCTGCAGTGATTGTCTGCAAATCTCGTTTAAGAGATTTATTTTCCTGAACCAAAGCATCATCTTTAGCTTTTTCAAGTTCATTTCGAAGAAGTTTAATTTCATGATCCTTTACTTGGACAGTCTCACCAAGTTTGGATTCCAAAACTTCTTTTTCTTCCTCTGCGGTACCAAGTCGCTGTTTAAGAAGCTCATTTTCTTGTTTTAATTTAGCAATTTCTTCTGACTCAATTTGTTTTCGTTTAAGAAGCTCATTTACCAGCTGAGTTTCCACTTCTAATCTGGCTTTTAAAAACACAGCAATGTGAGCCAAATGTTTGGTCTGCGCAGCAGCTTTTTCACCAATATTAGCTTTATCAGCTAAATCTTCCAACTGTTGATTTATTTCCATGCAAGTCATTTTAGCAACTTCTTTTCGACAGTCTCCTATAAGCGGACATGTCAGGAGTTCTAAAGCCCTGCTTATACTATCCACAGATTGATCAGGATGTTCCTCTTGAACATCCAATTTCTCTGTTTTTGAGGCCATGGCTGAGAGTGTTTTATTTCTTAAAGAATAGTGCTTAATTTCTTTGGGCTGGAGTAACTTTTTAGGCATATGGTAAATGGTAAATGGTAAATGGTAA
>NW_013953095.1:88166-91726 GCF_001266775.1 Austrofundulus limnaeus | reverse complement strand
GTAGTCCAGTCCAGCTTATTGTTGAGGTGAACACCCAGGTACTTGTAAGAGTCCACTGTCTCAATGTCTTTTCCCTGGATGTTCACTGGTGTTGTTGGGGGTGACTTCCTCCCGAGGTGTATGACCATCTCCTTCATCTTGCTGGCATTGATTTGGAGAGCGTTGGTCTCACACCAGCCAACAAAGTCACTGATGACCCCCCTGTATTCCTCATCATTCTGGTCTGATACGCATCCAATGACAGTCATATCATCCAAGAACTTCTGAAGGTGGCAGTGGTCCGAGTTGTACCTGAAGTCTGACGAGTACAGACAACAGAAAGGGTGAGAGGACCGTGCCCTGTGGTGCCCCTGTGGTGCCCCTGTGCTGCAGACTACCACATCAGATACACAGTGGCGGAGCCTCACATACTGTGGTCTGTTGGTGAGGTAGTCGATGGTCCATGCTGTCAGCTGCATGTCCACTCCGGCTCCCTCCAGCTTCCCTGTCAGCAGAGCAGGCTGGATAGTGTTGAAAGCACTGGAGAAGTCAAAGAACATGACTCTCAGTGTTTCCTGCTTGCTCCAGGTGAGAGAGACTTCGGTGCTGCAAGTAGAGGACAGCATCCCACCAATTAAAGACGGTAACAGTAAAAACAGTAAACATACTGTAGATCAAAATAAAAAGTAAGAATAATCATTTCTGTAACGGGCTATCAAGATGAAATTAAATCAAATGAAAATAAGTCAAGATACTGTGTATAAAAATATAATTTACAGGGAAAAAAACGTATGATCCAAGGGGTGTGCGCAAATTGTGTCGAACTCAGGTGTGTGTACATTGATTCAAACTCAGTCATTAAGTCCAGTAAAGGAAAAATGATGAACAATCAGGGTATTATTTATATAATGATGGAGAGGTAGAGTTGTTTGATGTGCAAACACAAACATGGATACTTCACTGATGAAGAAACTATTCAGTTCTGTTTTCTACTGAAATGGCTTAAAAAGATAAAATAAAATAAAATTAACTGTCCGAGCCACTTTATGGATCAAAGCTTTCTGAACAAAATGGAATTTAACAGTGTACTAATAACAATATTAACACTAAAAGATGACACAGTTTTAATACTCAGAAGTACACAAACACCATCATCGTCTTCCCAGGTAAGCTGAAAAACAACTCATGTTTTGTTCTCATTGTTGTTTAGTCTATGTGTGATCTACGGTTACCATTTGTAACATATATTATGATCAGTACGTGTGGATGACTGTGAAATCATCTTACCAGCTGAAACGTCTTTGCAATCGCTTCAGAAAATGTCCTTTCCGGTTCAACTGCAAGGTTTATTTGTATACTGAGATGAAACTTTCTAAACCTGATATTGTGTAATGTTGCTGCTTTTTTATTATCATTACAACAAAGTAGGCTACGACGCTCCAGGTTGTAAACAGCAGAGCCCTGCAGAGAGAAGCGGCTGTGATGGCGTGCTGAAATGTGCATGACAAAATCGATGGGAGGTTCTTTAAGAGACAAGAGTCTAATTTCAAGTTGTTTAGAAACATCTATCACTGCATTTCCATTGCAAATGTGCGCAAAACTTTGTCGATATTCTGTTAATGTCAAAAAACAGTTTCACAATTGCAGTATTTCCATTAAGTAAGAAATACTATTAAAGTCACGTGAATATGTTTGTTCTCATGATAAGTCATTACAAACAAGGAGGCAATGTATGTAAACACATAGCATGTTGCTACCATGACACTAGCGCTCATCATCAGCCATCAGAGCAGACATTGACATCTTATCGAGGCTTTCGAGTGACAAGTCCCATATACTTGGGAGTGGCTACGTGTGCAGCATTTTTGGGAAATTGTAGTTGGTGAGTTCATTACTTTATTTTACAACTTCGTTGATTTCACTACTACTTCTACTTCCTGTTGTCTTCTTTGTCGTCYTCTTTTTAGCCATTAGAAACTGCTTGTTGTTGATCACGTGACTCCCGTGATGTGAAAAAAGTGTTTCCATTGCAGTTTTGCGAAAAACACCAATTTCGATACGGCCGAAAAACCACCTCATCCTAGCGCAAAAACATTTTGTCAAAAAAATGAAGTATTTTCGAAATTGATGTGTTTCCATTGAGCAAATTTATTTTCGAAAATCTAATTTGCGCATTTTTATGGTCAATGGAAACGCAGCTTATGATGTGAAGTCGTTTATATTTTTATTTAAACACATGAACAGCATTTTAATAACAACTGAAGATGACAGTTCATTTCGGTATAGAATTGAACTGAGAAACAATATTGCTCCTTTAAGAAGGATCTGCTGGGTGATAAAGCAGATGTTCTGCCACAGTTGGCGTGTAAGAGGATGAATGAAATACTATTCAGAATTTGGAGGAACTGAACAGTTTTTGCATATTTGTATGAAAACATTAAAGACAAAAAACATCATCCATCAGTTTAATTATTTATAATTCATTTAATTATAATCCTAATTTCACAGGAGCAGGTATTATTAGTGAGTGTTTGACTCTGACATCGCTGTTGTTTGGACCAGCAGAACCAGTTCCCTGCTGGCAGCATGAAGAATGACCTGTGTGTTTGACTTATTCAAAACAAAGCAGCCATGTAATCTAAATACATATAATACTATAAATACAGAAGAACCGTGTAATCTCACCCATACTGGTTCCATCCTAACGTTGTGTGTGTGGATTGGAACGTCTTGACTGGGCTTTCTGCCCTGTCTCCAGTTGGGTAAGCTGGCACTTTGTGTTTAAAAAGCTCCTGGAAAGTTTACAGTGAGTGTACTTCTGCTGGGCTTTGTGTGACAAGTTTTAACGCACCATACCCATCAGCAGCCAAACACTCACAGACCTCCCTGGAATCTACCCTGCCACTTTCCATTCATGCATTTTCTTGCATTCCTCAGCTTCCTTCAGTGTCCCATCTCTGGAAATCGCTATGGGTGATTAATAGTACTTATATTTGTCTGGCTGCAACATAAGATGCTATTGTATGTATACCTTATTTTTGTTCTTTCATTTGACACAGTTTATGATTTTTGCATGAAAAAAATCTGCTGCAGTAATTTCATCAAATGATCGGTTTTGATTGGACAATAGTATTTAAAGACTTTCATCTTCCATGAAAAAGATATCTGATGTATGTTGCTCTAAAGCTTGCTCATACGTTTCTGGATTAACAGTAGTAAAAGTAAAGAAAAACCAAAAATCCCTATCTCAAAAAATGAGCATTTCATAAAAAGTTTCCATGAATGACTTATGAACCTAATCATCTGAATCAACAAATTAACTCTAAACACCTGCAAAAGATTCCTGAGGCTTTTAAAAACTCCCAGTCTGGTTCATTACTCAAAACCACAATCATGGGTCAGACTGCTGACCTGACTGCTGTCCAGAAGGACATCACTGACACCCTCAAGCAAGAGGGTAAGACACAGAAAGACATTTCTGAACGATTAGGTTGTTCCCAGAGTGCTTTATCAAGGCACCTCAGTGGGACGTCTGTGGGAAGGAAAAGGTTCGGCAGAAAACGCTGCACAATGAGAAGAGG
>NW_013953095.1:79773-82378 GCF_001266775.1 Austrofundulus limnaeus | reverse complement strand
AGTCATAACAGCATGTGCCATCCTTCATAACATCTGCCTTGGTGCTGGTGATGTAATGGCACCAGAGGATGACGCAGAAGAGGCTGTGGAGGATGAGGAGGAGGCTGGTTTGGAGGCAGTCAGCGCTGCTGACTGGCGGCACCAACCATGGAGTGGACAGTAGATGGAAGCATCTCAAACCTCTGCAGGCCACCCTGTTAATGCTTCGCTTGCCAACCAGAAAAAGACGAGCCGCGTGTCTCTGTTTCAGCACCCATCCATGTATCTGATCTTGCAACAGCAGATTTCAGCACACTGCCAAAGACTTCCTGTTGTGCTTTGGAATAAAGTTGTCACTAAGTTTAATCCTGCAGTTTTCACTGTAAATATGATATACATTATATTTTTTTCCTTTAAATATTCTTGATTTTTTTTAAATGTTTTGTCTTGTCAGCCGTTAAACATGTTTAAACTAATTTGTATGCAAATAAAATGTATTCATAAAACATTTGTTTTATTGTTTATTAAAACAGAAACAGGAACAGATTAATAACTTTGTGAACTGTCATGGTCCTGGCTCCCCAGAGGGGAGGGACTCGGAGGCTGACTCAGAAAAATATGTGGGGAAACCAGGAGCTCGAGAATAGAAAAGGTTTATTAACAAAAAGTAGCTCATAGTGCTGGAGATAGAACAAGGCTAGAATACCAAAACTCAGAGAACTTGAAGTAGTTACAAAAATACAAAACTTGGCTTGGTACAAAACAGAAGCTTGACTTTGTTGCAAAAATTCTCTTGGCTTTAAAGCATTACAAACATACTTTCAAAACCTTTTACAAGACAGGACTGGGCCCGACAGTAGACAATGCACCCACAACCACAAACATGCAAGACAGGACCAGGATTTTAATACACTGAAGACTGATGAGAAGAATGACAACACCTGGAATAAGAGGGTAGCACAATCACACAAAGACACACCTGAGACCAACAGAGGCTGACAAACACTCAACACCAAAACCCCACAAGAAACAAAACCTAAACAGAAAAACCCAACTGTGACAGTGAACAATCTTCAGAACCACTTATTTAAAAACAATAAGTTCTGAACAATTTTCTTTAAAATGGAAAATAATCTGTCCATCCTTTCCTTGCTTTCCTGATCTCTTCTCTCCTCTGTTTCCCTCTGAAGTCTACTCTCCTCTTCCAAAAACTCCAGCAGCTCATCATCTCTGCTCCGTCTTTTTGTACTCCTCTTAGCTGGCTCACTCCCTTCCTCGTTCGGCTCCTCTTGGTCACCCACTGCTGCACTTGGCCCTGGAGTGTCCTCAGGGATGGAAGCAATTAGGACAGTAGGTCTTATGGAAGGCCTCTGTCCCAACGCCTCATCCATTTGGACAAACCAGGGCCAAGTGGGCTTCCCACTGACTCCCTCTCCTGACCTTGGACACTTGCAATCCTAAAGGCAGYGGAAATCAGAAATTACATTTGACAAAAACAGTAACAAAGAAAACTTTATAAAATGTATGTTTATTTGAATGTGGCACAAAAAATGTACATACTTTATAGAAATTTTTTTATTGTCCCACTTTTCTTTGCTTGCAGGCCCATCTTCTCCAGTATTGACCTAGCACATACAGAAAATAAGAGAGAAAATCCCTACCAAACTGAGGACTAGTTAAAAAGTTTAACAAGATGCAGAGCTTMCCACAGAAACAACAAATGTTGGATCATGTTATTTATAGATAATTTTTTGACATAAAGAGGAACAATGTTGGTATCTTGAAAACACTGGTTCTGTATTGGATAGGGGTTAATAAAAGTGGAGAGATGCTGGCTGGAAATGATGTTATTGTACATCCAAGCTGTGGTGGCTGAATTTTTGGCCCCATTGAAAAGGTGATCATTCTCCATGCTCCCTAAAACAAATGGACATATTAGCAATCTGACAGTAACATGTCTTGTTTAACATTTAAAATGAGATAAGTTGTGTATCATTTCTGGTGATCAGATTCATGTTCAGAAAATATTAAACCATTTCTGTGCCAAACAACAGTACTGCTTTATATTAAGATTTACTTACATTTGAAAGTGAATTCCTCCTCTTGAGTTGAAAAGGTTGTTACGGAAAAAAAGTTAGTTTGATTATAAAAAACAAACAAAAAATGTACAATACATTTCTACAACAAGGAATACAAACAAGCAAATTCATTTTCAAATATCCTGCTCCAGCTCTCAAGTCAGACCAGTGGCGCCTAGAAAAAGTTTTCAGGGGGGGCCATGGGGGGACCACTGAAAAACCAGGGGTGGCACGCCAAAACTAATATCTATAACAGAAAATTTATGATGTGTTTGTAAAAATGACAAATTGAAAACTATGGCAATATAAAGCTTTATGGACTTTTTGCCAACAGATGTTTAATTTGTATTTTCACAGATAAAATCACTGATTTTATGACATTCAGAGACAAAAAACAAGAGTAAGTATTTGTAATGTTGGGGGGACACAATGGTGGGGGGTCTGGGGGTCCTGCCTCAGAAACTATTTAAATCAGTAAATGTCATTTCCTGCATTCTGGTGTATTTTAACAGGTTGTTAAACAGATTTTTACCTACATAAGAAAACAC
>NW_013953095.1:77197-79111 GCF_001266775.1 Austrofundulus limnaeus | reverse complement strand
ACTTGCTGGCGTCCCTGAGTCAGAAATGACATTTAAATAAAGTTATTACATTTGGAGGCTTAACTAAAATCGCAGCCAAATCGATTTGCTCAAGAACAAATAAAATACTTCAAAAGACCAAACAATAACTGTCTGGATATAATCTGACTTCATGTCTGTGTTAAGCTGCCACTCATCGGGGAAAACCACTGGGAGTTTGAAAACAATGTGCCCCAGGAGTCAGGCGCCCTCTCCGGGGATACTGAACCTCAAGCACCCGGTGAGCTGGTAGCTGCCCAGCAGAATGTAGTGGGGACGAATGTATCCGAAAGTGTCAGAGTAACATTGCAATTAAGCAAAATGTTGAAAAACCAAGCAGATATTTGAGTTCTACAATGTTACATTCCCACCTCAAAACTTTATAAAAGTAACACTTGGGTCAATAAAATAGTTTATTTCAAAATTTACTAATAGCTTTTACCACTCTTCTCCGCCATTGTTCCTACCATCTTTGACCTGCAATGCATCATGGGATTGGGTGAGCCGCGAAGGATACACCGCACCAATCCTTCAAACAAGGGCAAAGGAAGGACACATTTGTCAACCGCATCTGAAGGAGWCTCCAGACAGAAATGAATTCGGACAGACCTTGTCGCTGCGCTATGATGTAATCGGTCAACAAATGCGGCCGAGCAAGGACCCAGTCCCTGAATTCGGACAGAGTCAGAGCAGTGCTAAGACTAAGGCCAAGCCCCCAGTTCACCCCCGACCCATTCATGTTTCAAAACAATTTTCCTCACTCAGCGACACACCCGCTGACAAACCGACCTTGGTAATCGGCAGTTCCATAGTCCGAAACGTGGCACTAGGGTCTCCAATGACCAGAGTCAAGTGCATTCCTGGGGCCAGAGCAGGCAACATTGAATCCTACCTAAAACTGCTGACTACAGCTAATGCTAAGTACTATAAGTAGGCTGCCAAAGTAGTCCATAGTGAAATTGTTTTCACAAACTACAACTTTCGTTGGCAATATTGCATGAACATGGCCATCAAAATGAAAATAAAATTAATCCAAGCTTCTCTGTTCTCTATGACTTTTGTAAAAAATGCAGAACAAACTTTCGTCCTGTGAAGAAGTGGGTGGAGTTCCACCTTGGGTTGCCAGGTGAGGGGCTTGGCTCAGGTTGTGGTGGGTTGATGTACGTTTTGTGACATCACAAACCTGTTAGTGTCTGAAAACAACTCATTTCAAGACACAAAAAAAAATGCATTTACTTATAGTAAAATTACCTCTGGGTGCATTTTTGGTGCTTGCACTGTTTTTAGTGGCAGTACAGACCCAAATGTAAGTAAAAAAAAAAACCTTGAAAAAAGTTAATTTGTAAATTAGGTCCCGTTTAAAAGTAGTGAAACACAAATTTGGAAGATAATGCTTTGAGTTGTATGGTTGCTGCTTGTGAAATTGCCTATTATCATCATCTGGAAGGTCATCTACAGCACACAGGTCATTCCAGATCCTCCTGGCCAGAAACAAGGCTCCTGCAGTCTTAATGTAGGTAGACAGGTAGGTAGGATTGAAATGCAGAGGTCCACGTGTGCCATGTCCTCTCTGCTGAGGTTCTCAGGAGCTGAACCCACTCTGCCTTGTCTCCCATGTGACTTGCCTTATTCTCCACATACAGCTTCCTCTTTTACCCGTCCATCGGCTCGTAGAAGCTGCTGTGGATGTCCTCGTTGGAGCCCATTGACCGTTTCAAAAACCCTACTTGCATAACATACAGATGAGATGTCACACTGTTCAAATCAAGAGCTGAAAACTACTAATTCATTGGCTTGTCATGTTGCTGAAATAATAAACCTTATCTAAAATTACATTGGATCTGGCGTTCCCTCGCCCGGACGCGGGTCACCGGGGCCCCCCTCTGGAGCCAGGCC
>NW_013953095.1:68855-73167 GCF_001266775.1 Austrofundulus limnaeus | reverse complement strand
AGACGCCGACGTCTCCTCTGATGATGAGCGCTAGTGTCGTGGTAGCAACATGCTATGTGTTTACATCCATCGCTGCCATGTTTGTAATGACTTATCATGAGAACAAACGTATTCACGTGACTTTAATAACATTTCTTACTTAATGGAAACACTGCAGTTGTGAAACTCTGTTTTTTGACATTAACAGAATATCGACAATTTTTTGCGCACATTTGCAGTGGAAACACAGCTACTGATAGTCAAAAATTTATTGTTGATGGTTCGTTCTTACCTGTGACTGTAGCACAGTTGTTTATCTGCCATCTGTGTCCCACACTCATCCTGTTAACTAGCTTGTGCATTCACGATTCAGCCCGTGCTGTAGGGGAGGAGCTTAGGAGGGAGGACTGTCGCCCAACAGAGAGCAAGGGGGGACGGATCTGAAAACTGTATTTGTTCAAATTTTAGTAGTTTTCCAAATCCTTCACACAGCAGCTTTAAAGTGTCAAAACAACAAAACAATTCAAAACTGCTTATTTAATTGGCCAGCAAATTATTTGTAAAAGCTAACAACTGGAGAGTTTCCACATTGTAATATATTTTGTTTAATAGATGCATGCATTTCAGTGATATCAGAATGTGATTCTGACACAGTATTTCTATGAATACTGACTCAGCATTCACACTTGGGTTTTTAGATTAACAGTTTCTTCTGTACAAAAAGAAAATAAAATTCTGCTCATGTAATGCTACAGTCATCTATCAAAACATCCCAGGCTGTGTGGTAGCTTGGAGGTCAGTGAGACAGTCATGATCTCTGAGGCTACAGATTCAAGCCCACATCAGGGCAATTGGTCTAAAATAATTGCCAAACCGTTTGTGTGAAGTTCACACATTGTGGTTACCCCCAAAAAAGGGAGCAAATGAACGGACAACAGCAACGTATGGTGAAACGTCCTGCTAGATCAGTGTTCTATGACCTTTAGTGTTAGTTTCTACTATTTTCCCCAAAGAAATACACTYAGATCTCTTTAGTTCCTTGAGACATGGTTCTCTTTGCATTCTACTTCAACATACTACACTGATTTAAACTTCTACATTAACTTTTATCTACGGTCTTTCTGATTTCAGCTTTTAGCTTTAGTTTTGCTATTGTTCTGATATTATATAATAATAATGCTTTGCTAAGTCAAGGTTTTAACTAGAATTTTATTACAAAATTTGTTACAGATTTGCTAATTCAATTTTTACCTAAAGCAGTGCACAATTAACCTTTTATCTACTGAAATGCCAAGTTTAGCTCTTAGCTCTAGATTTGGGCATTTTAGTTTTCAGGTTTTATTCAGATTTTTTGTTTGTTTTACAAAATGTAATTTCTTTAGATTTTGTTGTTGTTGTTTTAGCATTTTAATGTATTATTTCATGTTCTCTTGCCTGTAGTTATTTAAATTAGTTAATATAATGACGATTCAGAAATGAGAGGTGAACAAACAAGAAATCGCACCATCAGTCTCACTAATAATAACAAATCTCTGTGATGTCAGTTCTAGGAACCCACATCRAACAGATGCAATATTTACATTACGTGGTGGGTTTGTGAGTCTTACAGTGGTCTGAAGTATGCTTGCAGCTTTGTCAAATTAAAACATCTGACCATGACAAGTTGTCAGACTTCAACCATGTGTGGAGTTTTTACTTCTTTTTTATGCCAAATGTCCATCTGTCCAGATGGTCATAAATAGATGCAAATTTTAAAAGGTAAAGGGTTAATGGGTATGTTTCTCTGTAAAGAACAATGTGTTGGCCTGACCAGACAGTTCAATGGAGAATAACAAGATGCTGCTTTTGTTTAAAATCTGTCACATCGTCTTTAAAACACAAAAACACACAGCCAGAAGTTTTTCTCCCCTCATTCCTGAGGTTCCAGATCAACGCTGTCTGTGTACTTTCAACGTTTTATAAAAGTAAATGTAGACAGTGTCTTGTGTTAAAGATGAAATGTTTGAGTGTGTGTGAGTCTCTGGTTGTTCTGAGCTTCTCATGAGTCCAACATTTTCAAACTCAGAGGCTGTAACACGGTCTTTGTTATGTTTATTCACAAGGATGAACAATTCTCAAGTTTGAGTGTATGGCAACATCTAAGAATAAATGCAAAATACATTTGTAATAAGTGAAATCATATTTATTGTGTGCTGCTGATGTAATAAATGCAAGGGCTTTGGATAGATAATACAGATAGATATATTTGAAGAGTGCAATTATGTTACATCAAATAGACAAAGATTCACAAACAGTGAAATGTGTGTTTCTATGCTCCATTATCAGTTTAAAAACAACCTAATTTCTTGACTTAAATACTTTTGATTGTTGTGGACATACAGTATAAAGCAGAACCTTTGGCTGGTTGGTTTTAAACCCTCAACTGCTCCCCSGGTGCTGTAATTGGCAGTCCATGTGTTCACATTTGGGATGGGTAAAATGCAGAGCATTAATTTCCCCTCTGCGGGACAATAAAGGCTTGTAAAAAAATCTAATTCAAATGGTGGAGGTTCAGCTTCTTTATGTTGTGTTTTATGGAGGTTGGCCAAACAACGGAAGGTGTTAATTACCTGGAGGGTTAGCTAACGCTAGCTAACAACTGACAAGCATGTGTTGCTGAGCTTTACTGTCCTTTGGCAGAAACAGTGAGGCGAGGCCGGGTGGGCGGAGTTCAAACACAGTCTGTACTGGTTTATTTAACAGGAAAGCTCACTTCCAGCCGGATTACACACCGGCTGATTGGTGAAGAACAGAGCCAGCCACTCCAAGCTGACAGTGCTTTTTTTATCCTCCTGATTTTAATTCACATATTTACAGTTGGTCAGATTTTTTTACTCAGTAACAGATGGTTTTTAAAATGTAAGTAAGTATAAAAAAAATGAAATGAAATAAAACCTGCTCAAGTAAAGGTAAAGTATAGATTGGAATAATCACTCAAAAAATTACAAATTACACAAAATTATTGGAAGTAAATGTAATATGGAAGAGTGTGTTATTTATTTCTAATGAAAATTTTAAATTTGAGAAGCTTGAATCAAAAGTGTTAGACGCAGGAGAGAGTCACACATATGCAGGACGAGGGTTTAGCACTCCTAGCGGCACAGTTGAGACATTTTAACTTTGAGTTGTGGTTGTAATTAAAACATACACACAAATTTTAAAAAATACACACAAAGAAATGATGAATTATGAGTCTGTAACATTAACTGTATTCGTGTAGTTGTTATTTTACACATTTGTAACTTTTTCCTGTGACTTTACTTTCAGAAAATGTGTAAAATGTTTTTGCAAGTGAAATTTTTAAATACAAATCTTTTCTGCAGATACACAAATCAAAATTTTGCAGGTGAATTTTTTAACAGGAACATAAATCATATTTTTGCAAGATACCAATCAAAATGTTGCAGGTGGGTTTTGACACATACAATGTTGACCTGTTCTATAGTAGTGTTGTAGGATCATCGTTATGGTGGTCATAACAAATTTTCTGGTCAGGGGACCATCTGTACCTGTAAGTCAGTGGTGTCCAAAGTCGATCCACAAGGGTCTGTGTCTTGCATGTTTTAGGTGCTGCCCTGGTTCAACACAGCTGAACCTAAGGAGTGCTTAATTAGTGGGCCTCTGCAGACCTTGATGGCAAACTGAGGAGATAAATCATCTATTTGTATCAGCTGTGTTGAAGCAGGGACAAATCTAAAACTTGCAGGAGACCGGCCCTTGAGGACTGAAGTTGGACATGCCTGCTGTAAGTGTAGCGATCAGGTGACCATCTCTATTTATGATGATAATGATCCATCTCTTTTTGGGCCAATCCCCTTTTTTGGATTTTTTTTTTTTTGGTTGTCTAATTTGGGATGTGTCCCTTCTAGTTCCAACAAAGTAGATAAAGTGAAAATCTGTGACATACCATTAAGTGTAGGATTACTTACATTAGAAGAATTTGTTTTGTAGAAAGCTCTGGTTGTTAGCTCTCTTAGGCATCTTTGGGTATACAGCGGGTAAAATAAGTATTGAACACGTCACCATTTTTCTCAGTAAATATTTTACTTGAGGTGCTAATGACATGAAATTTTCACCAGATGTTGGTAACAACCCAAGTGATCCATATGTAGCGGTTTCCTACCTCAAATTTATGACTTCTGATGAACATAACTTGTTATGACTTTTGGGAAAAGAGTCAGATATATTTTGCAGACTTCTGTTAAAGAACTTGCAGGGTCCTGTGCTTCAAATTAACATATCAACTGGTATCAGGGTGCCTCAGAAGACTGAAGGAATCTGCATTATCACCTTC
>NW_013953095.1:61842-64735 GCF_001266775.1 Austrofundulus limnaeus | reverse complement strand
CATCTGGTGAAAATTTCATGTCATTAGCACCTCTAGTAATATATTTACTGAGAAAAATGGTGACGTGTTCAATACTTATTTTACCTGCTGTATGTACACACCTAGTACACTAACCTTGAGTCATGCAGTTTAAATCTTGTAACTCCACACATCTTCAGCCACAGAAAAGAAGTCAAAGTGCTTTGTCTTTGTTTTTTAATTTCCACTATCTTGAATTACTGAGAATCCACAGAAAAAATATGACACTAACGTTGTCGGGCTGTTTTGTTACTAAAGCTACTCTATCGGTACTTTACTTCCAGCACATTGCTTGGTTCAAAAATAAATGGCTATAAATGAGTAGGGTTGGTATTTATTTTGATACCGGTGCTAAATCGAAGCTTTCAAAACAGTACCGGTTCCTAAACGGTATTTAAATCAGTACTTTAGATTGTGTGCCGAGGCTGCCACTGTTAACGGTGAACACCAGAGGGCGCAAATAAACAGCTTTCTTTGAGGCACCGAAATAACACACCGAAGTTAGAGCTGTGTTTCGGTCTGTGTACTACCGCTGATGTTTGCCCCGGTGCCGTTCTGGAACCGAGTTTCGGTACCCAACCCTATACATGAGCATCCAGTCAGAGGGAGATTCAGATATAAACAATGAATTTAACAAGCATATCAGATAATTATTTAATCGGCTCTGATTGCACAACTTCAGGGTCCACCAGCTTACGAGTAGCATCCATGTTTAGATAATTATGTAAACAGCGAGTTCTTCTCTGTATGCATGTTGCATCAGGGCCATGTCACACTGGAGCCTGATGGAAGTCACATTTAAAATATTACGTGAAAGTTTAAAATCAGATTTAAAAAAATAACTGAGCATTAATACCTGCGGTGTAAATGTAGTATTTGATATCCCGTTCTTTTAATTTATTTAGGAAGTGTGCAGGAAATAATGAACTTTGTATAACCTTGTCATCATTGATGGGAGGAATAAGTCCCTTTCTGACACATGTCTCCTCTGTGTTGTGTCTTCACTGCGGTTTTGCCAAACTAACTTGGAATTTTGGCAGAATCTCCTCCCTCTGGTCCTGCGCTCCCCCAGGAACTCTCGAGAACACAGATTCAGCTTGTTTCCCATCTGTTAGACCACAAACAAAGTGAACAAAATATGTCGTACAACACTGTCAGAAGGAGCATCACGTAACGTCACTCCTGCAACTGCTGCAACTACAGCGGTTTGTAGGCCTGTGATCAGTATCCCAGAGTTTACAGGGGCTTTCCCTGCAGTCTGGAGTGCTATTTCCATCTGCTGTCCTCCCAACATCACACTAACAGCCTTTCAGAGATCCAACTCTTGGCTTTTTAATCATTACTGGTTGTCACAAAATGTTGACTAAAAATAATTGGATGAGCGGAGGACTTCTTTAGCAAAATAAACTGATGGTGTAAAAGGTTGAAGCCAAACATCAGAATGAGTTTAGAAGTCTGATGCTTACAGGCTGTGATTTGTGTGTCCCTAGTGATTTTCTCCATGTGACACAATCACTGTCTGAAACAAAAATATGTGGGAATTCCCATATGTTTATAGCTATAGTTATGAGAATCAGAATGCTTTTTATCAGCTGCATGGTGTCTCATATGTTTTCTTTTGCAGATTTGTCTAAACTAAATATGGCTTGTAATCTCTGAGATTTGATTTGTTTTCAAGTTTTGTGTTTTATTTAAATAATGGAATAAGACTCCCAACTGGAATGAAGAATCGGGAGTTGTTCGTCCCTCTTGTCTTAACTCTTGGCTTTAGCAGAAAGTTATCATCTAATCGTACCACAATTCAGATTGTGTCATATATCAAAACTAAAACTTCTCCAGGGAGTGCTATTCAACAATTTGTAACACAAATCAAACAAAATGTCATATGTCTMTGCAAGTCAGTGAATCGGAGCCTGAGCACAGGCTAGGCCACAACTCCGCTTCCAGTCAATCCCTCTGAGACTCACGTTCACTCAACCAAGCACAGAACAGGGAAACTAGACGCAYAACAACATGAAGTAGCAGGTTGATACAGAAATAAGAAGTGAAGGAGGAATGAAGTAAGAGTCCAAGGTAGTGACCAAGAGGCAGCAAAGGCAGGAAGAAAACATTAAATCCTGCACCCTGTCTGATTAGGACAGTTGTCGTAAGAGCCAAGTAAAAACATTTTTAGTAAAGGAACACAACGTGATTCTCTTTTCTGTTTCTAGTTCTCCACAGGACCTGGGGAAATGGGATACTGTCGTCCCTGCCAAGAATCCAGGCAGGAAATCTCCCCTGCATATGTTGGCGGTCTTCATCAGTACAGTACAACAAGGACATCTGGCTTCAGCCGTCCTCAAAAATCCAACCTACAGATTCTAAACATAGAGACCACTGCATGTCCCATCCTAAATATGAAGAAGCTGACCTTGATTCCTGGTTTTACAAATGAAAACTGATGAAGCCATGAACAGTCCAAGAAACATGAAAACAGTTGGAATCTAGTTTTAACTGGCTGTTGTTGGCCATGCTAATCAGGAAMGGTAAACTTTGTTACCTGATGTTATTTCATCTATTTGTCTAACATTAGGAGTTAATTTTCAGCCAAATACTTGGAAAAAACTATTTTGTACATAATCATCTCTTTCGGCTTTTTCTAGTCGTTGATATCTTTATCACATGCCACCACAAACAAACAGAATGGATGTTTGCATCTGTCTGTTAGCCATACATTTTAATGAAAGCATTCATTGGTTGCACATAAATTAATTAATAGTTTCAACCTTGGTTAACACAAAAATGGCAATAAATCAGTTAAATTTACAAGTACTGAGTTTCAATGTGCTGTGGTATTTTCTGAGTAATCTCAATCGGTGGCGGCTGGTGGATTTTT
>NW_013953095.1:58289-61172 GCF_001266775.1 Austrofundulus limnaeus | reverse complement strand
CCCTAGTGCCGTCTATTGACCAGCTGCCACTGTTATAAATGCTGACTGATCATTTTCACTCTTTGTTTAAAACCTTTGAATGCAAGGAGATGGGTAATATGCAGTCTTTCAAGGAAAGACATTCGGTTTTTATATGTTTATCAAAACTTTTATTATGCCATTACAATTTTTATCAGTGGCAGTATATTACAATACCCAAGGCCTTGCTCTTTGTTTTGTAAAGGTTAACCWACACTTCAGCTCAGAGTGTGATGATTGGTGTTTTCTGCTTCCATGTTTCCTGATTGGTTCATGGATCTGATTACCTGCACCTGTGAGTGATCCTCCTGATGAGCTCCTGAGGCTRAACAGGCTCACTGGTCTTCTGGTCTATTCTGATGCATCACACCATTATGGTASTATCTTTCAGCTGCTAATGAATTACTTTCGGCCGATTTCCAAAGACTGATAGAGCCCACACGTGAGGATAAAACATCATGGGTCTAACCAGGTTTGYTCCTACAGTGTGTGGTGTACAGTCACATGGCAAGAGACAACACACRACACACCAAAAGAGATTTAACTCATGAACATTCAGATGTCAGATATTAAATCACGTGAGACTTCCTGAAATCTCGCGAGAATTCAGATGTCCCAGGAAAAATCTGACGTGACCTCCAGAGAGACGTGAGTTCAGAGTAAATAAACATTTGCAACAAGGATGTGGATCGTTTGGACTATTTTTACCAGAGGAAAAACAATTCTAGGACTTTTAACATCCAGCAGACTTTCTGCTGAGTCATGACAGTTTTTGTCTTCTGTATTTTGGATTCCCCTCCGTGTTTACGTCACCTCTCTTTCTGATTGGCTACATGTCTCATTCACTGGCTGAGAGCTCAGGTGAACACTACACACACTGTGTGATATCGGGCCAAAAAATCAAACATGTTGAATATCCCTGATTTGAGGTCAGAGCAGTCCCAACGTCCTTCCGAGCTGACTAGATCACTCTTAACTCACCACCCACAGCAGGAATATCTGCTCAGATTATCTGATAATCTAGACTTCCTTAAGATTGTCGTAAGGGCAAAAATCAGCCTGATTTGCTTGTAGTGTGACGCCGGCCTTACCTGGTCCATGTTTTTGTCCTCTTCAAGGTTTTTGCCATGACTCGCTCCATCAGTGCCTGCCTCCATCAAGCTCATCTTTCCTGAAGGATCCTGTACCTAAGTCTGTCTGTGCCTGTGAACCACCAAAACCCAAAAAGTATCTTACCTGCAAACTCACCTGTACTGCTGACACTTGGCRACTCTGTCCAAAGATCAGAAATCACCAGTTGGCCCCTCCTCTTCTCTGCGCTGGTCTTCTGCTGGACCCCTGTAAGAAAAGGAAACATTATTTAATCCCTTGTTATTTGCAAAGACAAACAATCCTACAAGCCTGGACTCACCTTGTGACTCTTTCACATCCAGATCCAACAGTACCTGTAAATAAAATCACTTACTTTTTGTAGTCAGTTTCTGGGTCTGGTTTCTCAGTTTCACTCAGCCCTTGACAATCCCTGATCCTTGTCACTGAGTAAAAAGCTAAATTAGAATACAAAGCCTGCTGTAATAATTTTTATAAAGTCTTTAGCTCTATTTATTTATGGATGTTAATTGGTAAAGGGTAGCATTTTTTGTCTGTGTGTTGACTTTGAACTAAATGTCATTAATATTATCAACATTTGACCAAAACAGTTATTACTCCATCCATCCTATCTCAGATCATTTTAGTTTAAAAAGTAATCTGTAGTATGCATTATTTAAAGAAATGCTTGACCTAGTATTTTAAGTAATCATCAGTYTAGTGTTATATTGCAATAACTCAAAGGGAAATTTGTTAGTAACAGAAAGTTCACAACTTTTTTAATGTGTAGCAACAGCAGTTGTAAAGTTTAGGCCACCATAAGCTCAAGTCAAAGAGGAAAACATCAACATAATGTCATCAGTAAAAATGCAGGAGGGATCATGGTGAAGAGGTCTAAATATAAGTTGCTGAAAATCACAGGGAGCAAAGGAGGATTAAAGTGTACAGCTGTGGACAGAGCTGCAGAGCATGTACACCATAATTAAATTTCACGCTCTCTGCCCTCTTCTGAAGTTGTGAAGCAAAGCGCTCATTTGAAAAGAAAGCTATTAGTGAAGCCCTCTGCTAAACCGAGAGCTGTGTCGTAGGAAGTCTGGGATTATCAAGGCAGAAGGTTTTGGTGGACTCCGAAACAAAATGTCAGGGACAAAAACAATGACATCACAATTTGTCTTTCTACTCAAAAAGTGTATAAGAATTCCTGTTTAGCCTAAACTATTTGCCTAGGCTTATCTCATGCATATTACCAACTTCAAATCAGCAAACTAACTAGATACTGTATGGGATGGTGAGTTTCATGGCGATTGAACTTTAAACCTTTGAATAAAAGCTAAAACTAGTTTTTGCAAAATTTGCGCTGTAGAATAAAACATTTTAGGGAAAAATCAACGTGGCCTCAGTGTCGAGAGATAATGTTGCTATAAGCTAAAAACAGCTGTGGCTCATGGTTTAAAAGACCAAATGCTGACACTGATCATAACACCCACAATAGGTTAACATGTCTGATTATTTTTCTCCTCTATACTCGTAAGTTTTTTAACTACCATAGTAAAATCTGTGTAGCCCCTGTGCTTTGGGCCACAGTATTTTTTTCCACGGAAGAAAAAATAATAACAAAACCGATACAATGGGGTTCCATGCTTCCCTGGATGCATAGAAATGTTGCTGCATTGCAGCTTTGTTCCTCCTCCTTGGGTCTAGACCAGTGGTTCCCAAACTTTTTGTCTTCTGACCCACAAAATATCCAGGGCAAAAACTTGTGACCCCAAATATTAC
>NW_013953095.1:55728-57314 GCF_001266775.1 Austrofundulus limnaeus | reverse complement strand
CGATGACTCAAAGCAGAAAGCACACACACACACACACACACACACACACACACACACACACACACACACACACACACACACACACACACAGAAAGAGAGTGAGAGGTCGGTCTCAGAAGGGTAAATCTAACAGGAAAGCTTAGGTTTAATTTATTCCAGTAAAACGGATCCATCAGAAGGATGAGTTTTGAGACTTGCCGGCACCAATCTCCTTAGTGCTGAACAGTTCACCATCCTTGGGATTGTTTTTAAGATTCTCATTAAAAAGTAAAAACAAAACTAACTAACAAACAATAAACTAGTTTGCTTTGCGTGTTGTAAAAAAACATGATTTCTGTATGTTTTGTCCCCCTTGTGGTTTTAATTACTTGTATTATTAGCATAAACCCTGTTTTCAGATCAGGATAGCTTTTTTTATTATGTTTAATGCCAAAAGTCTTTAACTTGTGTTTTAATATGGTAAGATAGTTCATAACAAAAACATAATAATAATAAAAATAACATTAAGCTCTTTGTGCTTTTTTTACACAGTGATCACAATATAATGGCCTTTAGGCCAAATCCAGCCTGCATGAGGTCTCTTTTGGCCAGCACTAGGGGGTGAGGGATGGGAGGGGTGTGGTGGTGTCACCCGCTCACAATTAATTGAAAGATGAAATCATTGTGAAAATATAAAATACAAAATGGTGTGACCAAAATGTATTAATTTTGTGAGATTTTTATTCATGTGAGGTCCTATAAACAGGTTTCTCAGTTTAGATACTTGGGTTTTATACTTGTTTTTTATGACGTTCTCTCCTTTGTTTCACATATTTACTATCTAGTTTGGACATATTATAATGAGAGTTTGTTGTCACCTATCAGGATTTTTGCGAAATAAATTACTAAAAATGATAAAAAAAAAAAAAAAACACTTACTGTTCTGGAGGTATGAGGTACTTTGAATTGGTGAATGTTCAAATAATACACAGTAAAATGATTAAATATTTATTCCAGATATAGTATTTATTCAAGTATAATACGTAAAATTTAATCCATAAAATCATCCATAAAGTTGGGGGGTAGTATTATACTCGGATAAATATTTTTACTTTTGTATTTTAACTGAAATATTGGCAAAATGCCTGAGTCCGGAAATGAGACCACATTGTAAAAATCAGTTGAAACGAGCTCACCTCTGACACTCCTCCGTGCTTCAGAGTGAGATAATAACAGATCCAGGCAGGAGACATGATGTGAAAAAAGGGGAGAAAGTATTCCTGCACCTTAGTAATGATAACAAACTAATGACATTAGTGTGTGACCGAGCCGCTCCTCAAACAGCAACAAACACATGTTCATCTGTAATGGCTGCCGTCTACCGGTGTTCTGAAAAAGTTTGTWTCCCTGAAAAAAGTTTCCCCATCAGAGGCTCAGGAGTAGGAAGTAATCTGCTTTTCCCCCACAAGATGGCCCAAATCTCATGTGAAGTCTCTGACTTTTGTGTTGGCGCCTCCTGGTGGACTATGTGTAAAATGCCAGAATTCATATGATGCTGCTACAGCTGATATATATTTGTTGTCAAAATACCTTTTTTATATACTTTA
>NW_013953095.1:50661-53565 GCF_001266775.1 Austrofundulus limnaeus | reverse complement strand
CCCCGAGACCTGACCCTGGATAAGAGGAAGAAAACGGACGAACAGACTTTTTTAACAGGTACAGCTGAGATTTGACAACTGGTACCTGGTGAGCAGGAAGGATTTCTGTTCTGTTAAGAGTTCTTTTTTCTGCACTTTTTGAAATTTGAAAACACATTTTCAGATTGTCCTGATGCATCTCAGTAATCCAGGTAGAAAAAAACATCAAACAGAAAAAATCAGTAGTTCCTCTGGATGGTTCTTCTTCAGTGAAACGTTTCGTCTCTCCTACAAGAGACTTCTTCAGTCTGAGAGTTTCAGGTGAACTCAGCCTTATGGTGGATTCACACCAAACGCGTTTTGAGCTGCAGGAGCAGCCAGTTTACATGCAAAGTCTATGGTGGATGCGCCTCTAGGGGTTGTGCAGCGAGTCACGTACGTTTGGTGCGGCGGGCAAGGACTGCACATGTATGAGGTGCGTTGAAAGCAGCTGACGCCAGAGTTTAAAATCTCAACTTTGGCCGCTCAACGCATCTTGACAATCAGAGAGACTCATTTTTCCATGTGACGGTTTCCTGAATGTTGCCCACTAAACCAAAACAGACGGACAGGAGATCTTTAGCTGAAATTGACCGTCTGTAGTTGGATTTTCTGGCAGGACACATCAGTACCGATGTGGGTCAGCTGCTTGGGACAAAAAAAGGCCGTCAGCTCGCAGCTTCTGGAGTGGTGACACTAGCCGAACAAATTGCCTCTAAATCATCTGGTGAATTAATTATCTGGTGTGTGCAACGTTCGCTTGCTCTTTAGTAAATAAAGCAAAGCCATTTTCTTTATTTTWTCTTTACTTCATCCACCGTTGAGACAGACCGGAAAAAACCAAGATGCTCCTCACTCTTCAGATGCACGGCTGCTCTGTGTCCCGGTCTGAACATAGTGCATCCAGTTGGAGGCGCTGGGTGCTTTTTTACTGCTCAAAACACYTTCYGTGTGAACATAGCATTATAAGCTCCGCCTCCACCTGGACAAACAGGTTAGTCACATGCAAAAGAGGACCATCACCTAACAATAGGCTTGATTAGCTCTATTGTTCATAGAGGGTCATGTGTCCCATCACCTGACTTATTGGTTGGCTGTTTGGTGTTGTGTTATGTGTATGTACTGAATGCAAGCGGGGTTCAACGTCCCCTTGTTTTTGTCTCTCTTTCCCTCTTAGTGTTGGTATCATTGGGGCCCTGATTCACACCTTTTGCTCACAGGAGGCGGAGTCATACCTGCAATAACATTTTCAGATTGTTTTCCATTGCTGTTGAACACAGATTGATGTTATTTGAGGTTGTCTATAAAAGAATATCACCTCTGATTAAGTATTACATAATCTTTCTGAAGTAAATTAAATCTTTTCAAGCTTATATAGCTTTTTTTCAACTATATCAGATGTGAGTGATCAAGTATTTTTTATCAAATGTTCTTATTTAAAATTTTCTCAAGATCAAAGTTTATTATTCGAGATCCTGTAAAATTATTACCAAGACCCTACAACACTGATAGTGATTATATCCAGTATATATCATTAGTCTAAACATTATGGCCTGACTTGAACATTTTTCCACTGCATGTACWGAACATCCAAGAAAACCAGAGTACATTTGAGTCAGCAGGAGTTGCTTGTTTATTTTTTCTACTGAGTAGCAGTTGTGCAGTCCTGCTGTGTGAGCTGTGCCTTTTGTCTGTGTAAAACACAGGTCATAGTTGTGACATTTATTACAAGTCTGTCACTGAGAGGTTTGTGAGGCCTTTTACTGTCACAGCTCAGACACAGAGAGGCTTATTTGTGTCAGCAGACTTGCAACATCAAACCACTGTCACTCAAGCATCCCTCTGGTTTCTGTTTGTGTCACTTTTGTTGCTGTTTTGCAGTTCATTTTCCTGGAAATCTGCCATGCATAAAGACATTCAGAATGAAACCTGTACACACTCCTACACACAGATACTGACCATTCAAACTGATGTATAGTCATACAAGGTCTCCCATGGCACTGTGATGCTGTCAGTTCAGAGCTGCTCTCAYTTTCATGTCAGCATCTTTTTTCTGACCTCAGAGCAGTGACTGCTCTTTATTYTCATCAGGTTGGTCGTTGTGCAGCTGCCCCCTGGGTCAGAGGTGAACGCAAAGGTCACATACAGGTTAGGTTGTGGTTTTTCTCAGTTACCCCTAATTTACACTACATGCGTTCTGGCTCCACTCCACTGCGGTCCGACCTCCSCAGCAACAACTTGTTACCTAAACATCTTCAGGATAAGTTTTATGAAAGGGAGGGTGGGTACAACTTAAGAGGAACACTGGATTTCAAAATATGTAGTGCCCGAACAACTATGAAAAGATTTTGTATCACTGTAACTGGGGTCAAACTTTGGAGTCAACTAAATGTAGAACTAAAACAATGCCCAGGCATAAACCAGTTTAAAAATAAATATAAAGCTACTTTACTTACGTTGTACAGAAGAGAAGGGATTTAACATAAATATAAGTTTTTTTTGTTTCTTTCATTCTTCTGTATTAGGTTACTATAAACATTATTGATTATTGTTATCTTAGTATCATTGTAATCATTAGTTATTGTTTTTTCTTGGTGGTCATTTAAGTTTGTCATCAGTATTATTTTATTATTATTATTGTTATTAAAATGAAATCATATATTTTCTGTTTTTCCTATGTTATGAGTGAGTTTGAAATCATTTTGTCTGTAGTAATTTGTTTGTTGGCACAAGATGTTGAACAGGCAAGAATACCATAACATGGTTTCAATTGCACATTTGTAAATCAGTGCATCTGCAAGTAAAACACTTCATTAAATTGAGATAAGGGGTAGGATTAAATAGTAAGTGTTCACTTCTTCCTACTCCCTTTCAAACAGAAAAGTT
>NW_013953095.1:48212-50580 GCF_001266775.1 Austrofundulus limnaeus | reverse complement strand
CAATATATCAATGACAGTGTTTACACTGGCTGCACACGGCGGCGGTGAGCGGACGGCGATCCGTCAAAATTAGAACAGATCCAATTTCTGCCAGACGCCGGAGTCAATTTTTAAAGATTACGTCGCTCCAACAGGAAAAGAAACTAGCACAACATCTGTGTTTTCAAAATAAGACACTTTTAGACTGGATAATTTGTCGAAATTGCGGCTATATTATTAAATAAACTGATATTTTTCTACACAAATGCTGTCAGAATGTATGGTTCTGTTTAGGAAGCAGATGGAAACATGTAGCATGAAGCATATGTGTTCACACATGATACACGTGGATTTTATTTTGAAATCAGAAGTTTGAGAAAGACGACAGCGAGACAGTTTCAACATAGATATGAAAAGCCTTTATTTCGTTGTTTTCAGCTGTATTTGGAGTTCGTCTTTCACAGAATTAATTATTTTTTGCTGTGACTTCCACATTTATCACAATGTATCGCGTAATCTCCTTCCTGCACAGCTGTCGGAGCGGACTCTGTATAAACTYAGACACAAACGAACAGCTGCGACRTGCGCAGCGCAGCGCAGCGGAGSGGAGACGCACGTAGTGTAAATCCGGGGTTGTACTATCACTGACTTCTTCCATTCCTTGGCTTGAGTTGATCTGAAGGATCTGCCTTAAAGGGAAGGTCTTACTGCCAGTGTCAACCACACACACAGCCCTTTTCTGTCAGCATGGAATATTTAGAGGTGAAAACAACTTTTCTTAGTTCAGATTTACCCACGAGCTTTAAAAAATTCCACTGAAAAACAAAAAACTCATGAATTAGAATGTAAAAACTTACAGATATATTAACATGGATTTCCTTTTTTGAAGTTATGATAAAAAAAGACAAATTGTTTTAGACTAAACGTTTCATTAGAGAAAAACCCGTCCAGAAGACCTGTACAATTTTTTTCTTTTTAAATTGTTTTAGAATTTGGATCTTCTTTTTTTTAGGTCCAATCCAGGTATATGGAAAAATATAAACTGCATTGATATAGTATTTTAAAAAAGCTAAGGCTTTTATTATTTCTATTTCACAACAGAAAATTGGAATATTTTAAATAAAGACCAAAGTGTGATTGATGAATTGCAGTCGTACTTGTGTGAAAATATTTTCTTTACATTGTGTACAAAAAGTAAAACAGAACAAGTGTCAGTACRGGGCCAAACCTTGAATGTATTAGAAGTTCAAGCCCGACTGTCTGACCCGTGAATTATTTCAGTCGAAGAAAACGTGCTTCAAGTCCTAGATGAGTAAAGGAGGTTCAGGTGGAAGGATAAAGTGCTGCTTCAGGTTGTGCCTGAAGGAATCAGAGGGAGGTAAAGCGTGGAACTAAATGTTTCACTTAGATGCCTGCTGAACTTGCAGCTCAAAGCTGTGCAGAAGTTCACATTGCTTAGACAAATGTTGTAAGAGGAAACAAAAAAGTGTCAGTAATTCCATTACAGCTCCAGCACTTAGTAGCTAATGTTTTTAGGGTTTTTATCTCTTTATTAAATGTGTGATTTCATAAARGTTCTGATAAACTCTGATAAAGGTCCGTAATTTGAGGTTATTTTGAATTTTAGTTGCTGTGCATCATTAAATGTTTCAGACAAAGAAGTTACTGAAGCAACAATGTAATTATGGAATCAGAGGATGTTCATTCAGGAGGGCATCTGGTGTAAAACAATTTCCAAATCTCTTGTTGACATAAACTCAAGAGTCACAAAAGAGCTCAGCTCAGAAAACGCACACAGAGGCGAATGAAAAGGTAAGTGCTTTTTATTTGCAGGTGTGAGTGGGAATCCAGGCTGTAACAGAAGGGGAGATGGTTTGYTGAGGATTCTGTTGAACTTTAGTTTCAAATGCAAATGGTTGTTAGAATAATTATTTCTTTTTTTACAGGTTGTTCCTGTGAGTCCTGCACAGGACTGAAGCGTCTCCTTAATCCTAGATTCTGTGGCTTCAGGCAGAGTGATCCAGAGGGAAGGGAGTGGACAGGTGAGTGGACAGGTGAGTGGACAGGTGAGTGGTTTGTTTTGGTTCTCTTGGCAGGCAGCCTTGTTTCCAGGTTAATGATGAGCAGTTTCTAAAGACTCTCTTGGTGAATATGTGGGCATGGACTTCCTGAACAAAAGTAAAACACACGATTACTATGAACAGACTTTGACGTTACTTTCTAAAGGCTTCAGCTTACTATCTAGTAGCGATGATGCTTCTGCGCCAACCAACAGTTAAGTGAACCTTTTAAAGGAAACAGGAGCTTAGCTATACGTTTATTCAAAAATTAGATCCAGTCTGACATCTTCTGTTTCAAATATCTATCTTCATGCCATTATACTCTCAAC
>NW_013953095.1:46049-47480 GCF_001266775.1 Austrofundulus limnaeus | reverse complement strand
CAAATCAAATCAAATCAAATCAGGAGGATGCACCAGCTGCTGCCAATTAGCCATGAGAACGCAGGAGCAGAGCACCAATCAGCACACTTGTAGAACTTTGCTTGGTTATCAGTCGTAAAAAACAGCAGTTTTAAATAGTTGTTGTAGTTGAGGCTTTAAGAAAAGTGTCATGTGACACTGTGCTTGACAGTCAGAGCCAATTAGTGAGTTCAAAGGATTTGTAGGCAGGACGTTTGTATCAAGGGAGAAGTCACACATCACAAAAGTGTGAAGCCTTTGGCTTAAAAAATACAACATGGTGGCGTTCCAAATTTTAACATTTTAGATTTAGAATCAAACAATAGAAAAAAGGGGCTGTGCTTTATTTATTATACCTGCAGATACAACTCCTGGCAAAAAGATGTTTATTCAGTTGCTTAAAATTTTGTAGAAAAAAAATCAGATGACAGATGTGATGTGGAAGCTCSATGTAGTTTACTTGGCATCTGAGAATGCATTTCCTCAAAGGTATTTTGAATCTGAAAAGGACTGAGAAGTAGTATTGGGAGCTCAGCAGACAGTTTCACTTTCACTTTCAGTTTCACCAGTTGTTTGCTTTGTTGAGTCACAGGCGGGGGTGGGGGGTAGGGAGGTGTGCTCTGTGATGAGGAAGCTCAGCTTGGAGACACAGCCCAGAGGAGGAGCTGGTCCCAAAAGGCGGTTCTAGTCCCAACTGGTTGTTTTTGCTCCCCTGCCTGCTGCCTCAGGACAGCACAGGATTTATCAAACATGCATGAATGAGTCAAAGCAAGACTATGGGTGTGTTTTTTATGAGAGTATAACATTATAACACATTATAACATGATATAAAACTCAAAAAGTTGATTTTACATGATATAGCCCCTTTAAAACAATATGTCTTCAAAACAGAAAATGCACAACGAAAACTGTAGATTCACACTGAAGGCATCAAAACTATGAATTAGCACGTGGAATTATATACTGAACCAAACAGTGTGAAACAACTGAACATATGTTTTATATTCTAGCTTCGTCAAAGTAGCCACCTTTTYCTGTGATTACTGCTTCACACACTCTTGGTATTCTCTTTATGAGCTTCATAGCTTGGTTTAATGCCCCAACTCTGACCTCTGGGACTCATCCCTCACCCAAACATTTCCCCGTACCGCACAGAAAAACTGTGCAGAAACGACCCTCTGTTTAACCAAAGGATGATTACTGTTCATTTTTAGTCTCTCCCTTAAAAAGTGACAGGCAGATAACAGATCTTCAAATGGGCCTTTGTCATGAAAGCAACTGTTTGTCGCAAAACCTGTTAGTTCTTTAAAGGGTTTTATTAGTGTTGTGCATCTCATGAATGATCCTGAAGCATCAGTGGGCAAAACGCTGCCCACCCACACACACACACACACACACACACACACACACACA
>NW_013953095.1:42402-45200 GCF_001266775.1 Austrofundulus limnaeus | reverse complement strand
ATATATATATCAACAAAACGTACAACATGCAGAAACTAAACTCAACTTTCACAGTATAGTTTAAAATAATCGACAAAACAGCATCACAACAGAAATCTCAATTTCAACCAATACTTTATTAATATCTCATTAAAAAAACTTTTAAACTTTCTACCAAATGAATAAATAGTTCCAGCATTTTTCAGGTCATTGTCCAAGTTGTTGCACAGATTAATTCCTCGGACAGAGGAGCATCGCTCCTTCAAATTTCTTCTAATTTTTGACTTTACAAACATTTCAAGTCCCTTCAAATTATAAACACTCTCCCTCTTTTAACAAACCTGGATTGTATATTAGGTGGCAATACATTTTTATGAACCTTATACATAATCAACAGAATCCTATAATCTACCAATTCCCCAAATTTTAACTGTTCCAATTGTTTAAACAGAATATTTGTGAGGTGATAGTTGTGTTTTCTGTTACGATTCTCACTGCACGTTATTACAAAATATAAAAAAGTGGATTTGTAAATGTTTTACACGCACTCCCCCAGACCTCAACACATTAGGTCAAATGTGGCACAACTATAGCATTATATAATATAAGTAATGCATTATTGTTAAATATGTCTTTGGCTTTATAAAATACTGCAATAATTTTAGTTCTTAAGTAGTTAATAAGGGGTCTCCATGTCAGATTTTCATCAATAACAACCCCCAAAAACCTCACTTCACTAACCACAGAAATTCTAACGTCACCAATTTTAAATGAAGCATCTACTTTTAATTTCCTTTTAGTAAATGTCAGTTGGTTTTGTCTAAATTAAGTGATAATTTATTTAACATAAACCATTCTTGTATTTTTACTAAATCAGATTGCATCATTGTTAACATGTGATTTAGATCATTACCTGAACAAAAGAAAGTAGTGTCATCTGCAAATAAAGCACACTTTTCCTTGATGGATGGAGGCAGATTATTCTCTCAGTGACCCAACAACTTCCAAAAGTTGTGAAGCAGAATTGTTTTCTTTTAATAAAAGGTCTTTTACGAGCTGTTGAATGTAAATGTTTTCATTGAGGCGTGCTGCGTTTGGGTGTATTTGGTGAGAATAACCTCTTTCTGTTTACTGGTCTTATTGGCTCTTCAGCTGTGATTGAATGTCTTCTCACTCACGACTCTTTGCACAAATCAACGAGACATGTCTGTACTGAGCACCAGCACCAGTGACATGTGAGCACAGGCACAGCTTGCAGCTACATGTATATTTGCATCAGTGATGTCAACAGAGACACTTTGGGAAAACTGTTTATTTAATCTATTCAGCTGAAACCTCCACAGGCAGTGCTGCATGGTTCCCATGACAAGGTTGCAGCACTCCTGCCAGCCCCCTTTATCTTAATTTGGACCCTCAAATGCTCATGGGAAAGCTATTTCAGGATGTTTTACTGTCTGCTTTAGAAAAATGTGGCAGCAGTTTGTCAGCAGGTGCAATATGACCAGGAGCAATTTTAAAAATAGCTTTGTTTATACTCAAAAGTTTAACATTGGCAAGTGTTTGTTTGGTTTCTGATTCTGTCGAAGGAGGAAGGGTTGTGTGTGTGTGTGTGTGTTTGTATTTATTTCTGTGGTATATTTAATCCTGTACATCTCATGCACAAGTTTTGTGATACCACTTTTTTAATAGAGGGACACACATTTTAAACAAAGTYTACGGTGTCAAGCACTGACAAAAATACTGATAAATGCAATAACACATTTTACAATTACTTTGTAAATGTGTTTGAAAATCAAGGACACTTAGTTTTCAAGTTAACTTCTGAAACCGGGTCAGGACAGTAATAGGCTTGTCCAAATYAGCCTATTGGCACTAAATTAAACCTTCATGTCAGGATTGTCRTCTGCTCATTGGCAGACATTTGTCATCTCCTGCTGCTATTGACAAACTTTTTAAACTCTGCATTGGTGTTCCTTTTTATGCTTTATCAAATTGCTTGTAAATAAAGTGTTAGATGTTCCTCCACCTTATAACTTTGCTAAGTATAAATTGTAGTGCACTTTGTCACAATTTTTCACTTTGAAATATCTTTAGACGACCTTCTTCTACTGCTGGTGATTATTGGCAGTCAGCAAATAACTTCATGATCCATCACTGCCACCAACTGGTAAATAGCAAGAAATTAGGACGGCCAGGACTGATCCCTGATACTGGAATTGGTGCATCCCTACTTTCTGATAAAACACTCACTTTTTAAGAAGCTATACACAGGGGTAGAGCCAGGGGGTGGCCATGGCCACCACAGGCAAATCTTAGGCCACCCTGCTGTACASACCCCTTCCACAGTGAAACAACCTGTAGAGGTGTAATAATCCTCCAGAACAGTTGGTGGCAGTGTTTAACAGTGTGAAACATCACCAAGCTCAAAGAAGTGACAAAGAAGTGATTGTTTTCTTTATGTACAGAACATATGTTTATGTAATCTTACTTACTTACTTTTGGACTTATGGTGGTAAATGTTTTTTTGTTTTATTTTATTTTGTTATTAATTTTTTTTTCTTCTGAAAATTTCCTTCTCACATTTATCTATTTCCTTTTCAAAATTGTCTGGGGGAGGACCCCCAGAAAATTTTGAAGGAAATAGATATTATTTGTCTTTAAATAACCAGACTCTTAGCTTTTTGCACATTTTTCTAGTGACTTCTACTTAAAAGCTGATTTTGCTGCACTCCAATCTGCTTTAAAGAGTAACTTACCCCAAAATTAACTTTTTTTAGCTGATAAACTGTCTAGAATGTGTCTAAAATGTTATATAGTAC
>NW_013953095.1:39063-40492 GCF_001266775.1 Austrofundulus limnaeus | reverse complement strand
TGAGTAGTGGTCCCAGTCTGACCACCCCTGTGTGAGTAGTGGTCCCAGTCTGACCACCCCTGAGAAAAATGTCTGACTCCGCCATTGGCTAGACACAACACAGTGAATACTGAAAATGCTATTTATCAGTTACTATATGATTAATAATGATTTCWGAAGCAGGGACTACACCACAACAAAATGAGCTCACAGGTTACTTTAAAGTAAGAAAGGATGAAAAATTCAATCAGTCTGAAGGGTTAAGTCTCATTGTGTGTGGCCAGGGTACTGTCTCACAGGGAAAACATCCTGGCCAGCTAGGACTCATCCCCCCACTTCCCACACCCAGATGAATAAATAGATGTTTTGTACGAAAGAGGTTCGGGTTGAAAGATGAAAGCCATGATAAGGAGTAGAGTGCTGGATTGGGCAGCATGAAGCTGGATCTGATTGAACCAGACAGTGTGGAACAAGATCTGGATTGGACTGCTTTGTATAAGCCTCTGGAGGATCTTCACTGAAAATGAGGAACATGCAGTCAACTTGAAAAGAGCAAGTTAAATAAAAGAGATAAGAAGGGATGAGGAGGATAAGTAGGATGAAAAGAGGTAGGGATGAAAGATATGAAATACAAATGTAATAAAAGATCTAGCATTCCTTGAAAACTTATATCCTATAGTTTTAAACTCAGATTATCCTGTGATGAGAAGAGATGGGTTTTTTGAGGATTTGGTTAAATCTTGTAAATGCTATCATGCAATATCCTGAGGTCAATTAGCTGCGGCAACTATCTTGAATTGGATTGCCTGATAAAGTTAATCAGTTGTAGACAGATAAACACATTCACTGGCAAAAACATTGCTGCCTTTGGCCTTTTGCAGCAGACAATAATGAAAAAATAGCAAATACAAACATCAGTAGGATTAGCAGTTCATCTGATACCAGAGTTTGGGACAAAAAAAGTCTGGGACACGACTGGCCACCTCAACATGATGTCGACTGCCCTTACAGATTGAGCAAGAAGGTGAATAGTGAGAGAAGACACCTGTGACCATTCTGAAGGGATCACAAGCTCCAGCAGATGAGAAGGGAGAGAACCCAAACAACAARTGTATGCACAATACAAATGTTGTCCAGGGGCCTCATGTACAAAGACTTGCGTAGATTTCTTACTGAAACCTGACTTACGGTCAAATCCAGAAAACGGTGTACGCACAAAAAAATCCAGATATATCAAATTGTGCGTACGCCTAAATCCACGCACAATGATTTTGTACATCACAATTACCTATATGCCACGGACATCCGGCCCAGCACTTGATGCCACTCCCAACACTTCCAGTTCACGGTCAACACAGTGTTTACGAAAGATTTTTTTCACCAGACGAGTCTTAATGATCTCCACAGTACAGAATTATCATATTACATGTACCAACATTAACACAGGAGA
>NW_013953095.1:22283-27940 GCF_001266775.1 Austrofundulus limnaeus | reverse complement strand
GAGAAAATACCTTGGTAAAACTTTCCTCATAACCTTGTTATGCGAGATATGTAGGAAAGGCTTAATGCCACCTTAAGCTACCCCCTACAAAGGAATATATTATTTAGCAAGGATCTCTTTTATTTTAGGTAAACATTCCTCCAGTGCAAAATGAATGGAAACAAAAAGTGACTGTCAGTCAGTGAATGTTGATTTGATCCATAAATATATGCGATCATTTATTTTACAAATCATACAGAATCACTAGAGTACACTTGATTGTGGCAATCAGTTTCCTATAAAAGTTTAGAAGCGGCAATAAAAGCTTCCAGCTTCTTAGATTGTCAGTAAACACTTAAGTAGAACACAAACGTCAGTTAGATGTTAAATAGCAGACATTTGAGGCAATTAACTTAGAGCTGGCAAGGAAGGGTTGAAAAGGAGGWAGTAAGGTGTTAACTTTTCCTATATTTTTATCTTAAATAATGGGTTTTAACCAGAAGGGCGAAGTGTTTTCTGCTCAGCTTCGGACAGACAGCGAAGTTCATAACACAGCCAGCTTTTTACCTTTAGATGATGTTCTGTCACCTGTCCAGGTATTTCGGGGCTTCTGCTGAGAGAATACGCTCAGGACTGTTCACCAGAGTGACCCAGGCGTGTAGGTCTACTCGCTTTGTCCACGTCAAGCCGTAGAAAAAGGCGAAGCCCAAAACTGGAAACCGAGTTCAAATAAAACTTCCGTCTAGAAAGTTTTCTGAAGTGGATCGACCAGGCGTTGGTCTGACCCAGGCTGTGAGGTTTCCTCATTGGCAAGAAGAGGTAAGCCTGACACAGTTGCAGCTCTTGACTCTGGGAGAGAGTCTAGCTGTCGGTGTGACTACCGGGCGGTCCGTCACTTACTGCCYTCCGAGCGGAAACTGTTAGTACTAAAGAGCTTAGAGAATCTAAGTTCCGCCCTCCGGAAGGTTAGATTAGAAAAGTTATGTCAAGGAAAAGGTTAGTCAGAGACTTGCCGTGCCTCCTGTAACTAAAATAAAGATTGCTGCTTCTGTGTGGTTCAGAACAAAACATTTCATGACCAATATTAATTATCATCTGATGAGAACTTCTTCAAAACATGACTGAAAGAAAAATGAATTGTTTCAAGTTCTAAACATTTGAAAATATGATTCAGACAAGTAAAACATCGATATTTCATCAAATTTAAACCATAAAGTTTATTTTAGTTAAATAAGATTTTTCCCACAAAATCCATACATAGCTGAATCATACTGAGGGAGAAAAGAGATCTGTCCTCTCTTCTCCTGTAACTTTGATAAACATTCTCTGATTATCAAAATGTGCAATAACTTTCAGTTAAGAGACCAATAAATCAAATAAGACGAAGTTCCTTTACAGTCATTTCACTCAGTACAACACACAGTTGTAAATGGGACACYCGCACCCTCGCGCGCCTGGCTGAAGCCACCTCTAATCACGTCTTTAGACAGGTGACGTGGTGACGTTGAACGTCGGGTGACAGGCTCCGCCTTCACCCTATAAGTTCGGAGTCACCAGCGTCATTACTCAGTTCTATCGCCCTTCACCTCGCGATAGTCATGTCTAAACCTGACCTCACATAGCTGCTGCTAGTTAGCTCAGCTTCTAAGGTTCTTAGGCTAGCTTTACTGGTGCTAACCGTGTTACCTGCTGGTTTGTGTGTCTGCCGCTCGACGCTACTTAAGTGACCTTTATTTTCTGCTGAAAATCTGTTTTGTGGTTCACGATGAGCACAAAACCACCTTCGAAGAAGCCGAAGTCTTCTGTTCGCCCGTCCTCAGGGGTGCGGCTTTAAGATTCATGAGAAGGACCAGCATGAGGCCTGCCTAGGAATCATTCACGCTCGACGGGCGCTTGTGGAGCCCGAGTCCTGCCGGGCCTGTGCCGGACTTTCGTGTCCGACACTGGAGGGGAGAGTGAAATTCTTGGACAAAATGCTGGGGGAAACTGCTGTTTTCCAACAAAACTCACTGCTCTCCGAATCCAGCCAGACGGCTCAGTCCGACGAAGACGAGGATTCGGCGGTCGAAGCCCCCGCTGCTAGCTGGGCGGACCAGATGGAGCACGAGGCGGCCTCACCCAACATCGAGGGGGGDGAGACCCAGTTTCTACTGGATCTAAACCAAGAGGAGGACGATGTTCTGCAGATGGAGCAGGAGGTTCTCAGTCTGTCCGAAGATGACGAGGAGCCATGCCCAGCTCACTCCACCCCGCTGCTGAGAGGGTGGACCAGGATTCGTCCTTCTTGTCCCTGTGCCGCCGAGCTGCTGCTAAACTGGAGGTACAGTGGCCCGACCCCCCACCTGCTCAAAAGCCGTCGAGGTTCGCAGGGTATTATCTCCCGTCTGAACCGGCTGATGTGAAGCACCGTCTGCCTATGTTTCCGGACTTTGTGTCGGAGCTGACGTCTTCCTGGAGCAAACTGCTGTCCATCCGCGRCTTCGTGCCCGGACAGGGTCAGTACTTGGACGTGGAAGAAGGCGGCAACGCCCGGGACTTCAAAGGCCCAGCCCACCGAACCTTTCAGCAAGCCACAGCCTCCCTGTCAATCGGCATGGAGCAAAGGCCCCCCTCCGAATCAGCAGGACAGTTCAGCGGCTCAGAAGGAGGAGTCAAAGTCTTTCATGGCTTCCATGATTTCAGAAGTACCACTCGGGCTGTTAAAAGTGCGCCGTTTTCAGCGTTGGTCTCAGTCCCACAGGCTGTGTCCATCTCGACAAAGACACAAAAAGCTAACAATAACTGCTTCCTGCATGATGGCTCTCAGCCCCTGGAGGGAACCCGGCCTCCTGTATGCAGGAGAATGTAACCGAAGCAGCTCCGGGAGCAGCTCTCCTGTAGCTGCCCAGCCTCTGGCTGCTTCGACATGGATAGCGGGGCAGCTGGTACCGATAGATGCAGGAGAAGGTGGAGAAATGGTCCAGGAGCTCAGCTGGTCACTTGATGAAGGTGACTCTGGACAGAAAACCAACGATTAGCCTCGAATACGGTCATAATTAATTACTAATTAAAATAAATGTAGAGCTGAGCTGTTGTTTATAGCCTCTATCGCTAACTAGTGATGGCTGCTAGCTGCTAACTAGTTAGCATAGGAAACAAACATGAATGAAGGACACGTCAGAACAAACTTTATAAATAAAAGGTACAATTTCACAAGCGAGACACGTGTCCCATAAATTARGTTCAATATCTCACTAAATGCACGAAGCACTCACCGTCTGCAGATGAAGTTTGTGAAGAGTCCAGTGTACAGATAGCTGCAGCTAACTAACTAGCCGGTATGTTGATGATCATGCGTCTCCATGTCTCCATATTAACGTTGCGTGTTTAATCTAACCGTGRACGTCACTGAAGAGGTGTTTACTACATTCYGCGATGGCGAAAATGGGATGTTTTTTTAACGTCAGTCAATATAATCAGCGGATTTGGCACCCGCCGCTGTAACAAACTGCTCAGCATGCTAACGCACATGGCGGTGCTGCAAGCAAAAGTATCCCCGGAGAAACAGTTCACTGGCCGGCCGCGACTGTCCGGTGAAGAAGTGGGCGGAGTCTCTGCTTGGGTTACGAGTTGGGCTCAGGTTGGTGTGGGCTGAGTCAGGCCTGTGACATCACAGACTGCAGGAAGTTGAAAACTAGACATTAATATGAAAAATACATTTACTTAGAGTAAATATACTCGTGGGTACATTTTTTTGGTCCTAGGACTGTTTTATTTAAGAAGTACATACCCAAAACTGAGTAAAAAAACTCTTTAATAAGTGAATTTTGCATAATAGATCCCCTTTAAAATGATTTTTACTGACCTCACCCACTTCTCAGTCTTTGTTTTGCTGCCGTTTTGTTTGACATAGTTTCCATTACATTCTGCATAAATCAAATTTATTTTTCTGCCCTGTGTTAATGTATTTATTTTTAAAGACAGCATTGGAGCYTTGTGATTGACAGCTGACGGTGTCTCTGCCGTTATGCCTTTCTCTCTTCTCTCCTCTTCCTTCTGCAGTTGTTCCCGTGGAAGAAATTTGTTCCAAAATTTCATTAAGAGACCAACTAACCTAATCTATAAAAATAAAAAGTGCACATTCAGAAAGATATGCAAAGAAAAACTTTAGCAGACTAGACATAACACAGCAAGCAGGAAAGATAGGGGAGCTAGGAGAGAAGGAAAAATGCAACCTTCTCCACCAAGAGCAGGAAAAAAGAGAGATGAAAAACACAGTATTAAAATGTTAGACCAAATATGTAACATTTAAGCATATTTGATGTTTTATTGTGTGACATCTGAATGTTTTTATTCACCATGTCAGTTGTGAACAGATGCTTTTGGCTCAAAATGCAATTGTACATTAAAAAACTAATTGCATTTTAAACAAGTCCAGATCTTTGTACAGGTGTATGTCATCGGCTCTTTGTTTTCCTTCTCCTCTTACATCAGACTGCAGCTCATAAGACAGACACGATGCACTGTAATTGTTCACAACAGGAACATTTGTCAAAATGCAAATAAAGGTATTTTAGTGAAAGCTTTGAGCAAAACCAGACCACTCAGGGCTTTTTTTTTACCTTCCTGTGAACAAACTGGCAGAAACACAAGCATGTTTTCAGTTTGCAGCAGGGAGAGTAATATAAGTGGATGCGAACAACTGTTTCACCATTAAAACTGCATGCTGGGCTGAGTTAAACATACTGATAGTTACAGTTATATGASCGTATGACAGCAGACCCTCTGCCCAGCCTTTACTCAGAGCTCTGAGGTCATTCTTGGGTCACAGCCCAGAAGTTCACACTCAGAACACAGCTATAGAATCAGTTCTAAATTTAGACAATTGTTAAGTGGACTCTGTAACAATTCCATCAATCAAAGGAGCTGACTGCTCCCTCTCATYTTTTACAAATAAAGATATTCTACATTTTATTGCAGTGTGTCATAGATTACATCACAACTCTGGCTCAAAGAGCTCAGTGGAGTTGCATTTTAGTAACCAACTTGGACGTCATATTTGGCATCTCAAATTTTGGAGTGGAAGATTTTCTCTCTGACCAACAACTGAGTTCTGGACCCCTACATTCAACAGAGCTCAGAAACAGGGCACTGTTCATCCTCTGAATTCTTTGGTACTTTGGTTTTGATCTGCAATGAACAGTACAAGCTTTTGGTAAATGCCTGACTGACTGTAAAATATTACTCCTTCTCTTACAGGGTATCACATGAAGGGGCCTCAGGGCCACGCTGAAAGCTCTTAATGCTTCCACTCTGTTTCAGTGCCACTTTTCCCAGGAGCAGYGCTGCCTGTCAAACTGCAGAGGGAAAAAAAAATCTAATATAGAGGTGGAGCTATGGATGGTATCAATCTAAAGTCACATACACATCAAATTTTATTTAAAAATTGTTACWAAACAAAGTACAATTACAGTTGTTTTGTAACAACAATGCATTTGCTCATATATGCTTACCTTTCAGTAGGACTCAGTCAACTTGAAGTAGAATTTAATTTTTTGCAGGGACAACACCAAACTTTAAAGAACCTTTATGGTAGTTCTCTAAAGCAGAGATTCTTAACCTATGAGCCGTGAGCGCCACCTTGAGGGCCTCAAAAGAACAACAGTTTTTAACTTTGGGCCACAGAGGGCCGTGGGACC
>NW_013953095.1:17735-20243 GCF_001266775.1 Austrofundulus limnaeus | reverse complement strand
TGCAAATACAATACAAATTAAACCATGATTTATAATAATTGTCATTTTGATCCATATGGTAATGTGTGATTGGGCCTCGTGTCACTTTATGTTGAACAAATTGGGCACAGAGGTCAAAAAGGTTAAGAAGCCCTGATCTAAAGCAGGAATTTTCAAAATCTACAAGGGTAAGATCCCCCCCCCCCCCCCAGAGAGCAAACAAACCATTCCTCCAATACTAGCAATACATTTGTTATTGCTATTATTTCTGTTACAGTGTTTGTTGTTGCTTACTTAATGTTTTTTTCATGTTTTAAAAATAGTTCACATTTGATTTTATTTTCTTTTAAACATTTTAAACACCTGTGCTTTTAAAAATAAATTTAACACGTCACCTTACAACACCTTTTCTTTTCTTTTAGACTACAGGACAGTGATTAGTTTAAATGATCTTTTTAAAATAAATAGCTCGTTTTCCCAAGTGTAAGTATTTTGTGTGATCAGAACACATTTCAGTTTGAGCACAAGCTCATTTCAAAGCTTTGTTTCTGTTCTTTACCCTTGAAACTACTTTTGCTTAAAGATCCTGTCACACTGGTGTTTTAGACTATTAATGAAAAGTGTGTGTGTGTGTGTGTGCGTGCGTGCGTGCGTGCGTGRGTGTGTGTGTGTYAATTAAGAGTGAGGKWACAGAGACGTGTCTGTGAAGGGAGGGGCAGGGCTCTGTGTGACTGGCCAATCACAGTTACCCAGTGAGGACTTTCCTTCAGCCTGAGTGTAGGGGTCACCTCAAGTGAGAAAACAAGACTGTCTCTCTCTAAAGCAGGCCTCGGACGAGCCGTCAGAGAAGACAGAAACTGTTTTCCACTCTGAACTTAATTTAAGCTGTGACAGGTCAATCTAACCGGGGAAGAGACTTATTACTCTTAATCAGATAATGGACAGAATAATCTCCATTATTTGTGATTCATTTTTCATTTAACTAAGAATGTTTYTGCATTTGTTAAATCAAAGTTAATACTTGTCACAGTCACATGGCAGAAGTAGAACAACTTCTTTTCTCTCATAGTGCCTTAAAGATTTACAACGGTTTATAAAAGAACCATAGAGAAGGTGAATATAATGTTTTATTGTGTTTGATGCAAATCACTTTTTATTCTTACTGTGAACACAGTAATATAATTGTGGTTTTTCTTGAGAAAATCTTTCATTTATCTAAACTAATAAATGGTTTAGAGTTTATTATGAAACAGANACCATAGAGAAGGTGAATATAATGTTTTATTGTGTTTGATGCAAATCACTTTTTATTCTTACTGTGAACACAGTAATATAATTGTGGTTTTTCTTGAGAAAATCTTTCATTTATCTAAACTAATAAATGGTTTAGAGTTTATTATGAAACAGAAATGTTTACATGTCTGAAGTAATCATCATAAAATGTTTTTCAGTTGTTTTCCTTTAAAGAGTTCTCATCAGATAAGGTAAACAGGTTATCATGACATGTTGTTTATTTAGCTATGCAGAAGCAGTAACCTTGGTTAGATGCTGGCGCCTGAAAGTCAACTTTTCCTTCTTCTCTGACGAACCAAAGCCTGTTCCTCCTAATACTAACCCAGACAGCTTTGGCAGACACTCTTACTTCCTGATTCCAACTCGGGAAGAAGTTGTCTTTCTCCTCAGGAGAATTACAGCTTGTTAGCTGAAAGTCCAACTCAAGTGCCAATGAGTAGATTTTACAGCTAGGGACTCGACAACATCGGTCGGTTCCAAACACAAGGCCTCCTCAGCAATTATTAATTTTACCTTCTTGGGAAGTGATTTTATTTTGAAGAGAGAACCGGATCGGCTTTCTTCTCACTCAGAGTTGAGGCAGACTACAGGAGACACTGGATATAACATGTTAAGTTTACCGGTGAAAGGAAGTGGACCCCACGAAGTCTACTTACCGACCAAAGGTGAACCTTCCCTGATAGCTGAAGTGACCTGAGAAGTCATCAAAGGTAAAGGCTGGAGTGTTATTTGGTGTACCTGAGTCTGGCGGAAGCTGAGGCAGAGAAGTAGTGCAAATCCGGTTGACTCACACTTGGTAACTGTAAAAGTAGAGATACTAATCTCATTTTCCTCCCTTTCTTAAACTACTAGCCTTGCCAAAATCTAAGTTTAATGTGCCAGTAAATGTTTTGGTTTATTCAACATTTGATTGAGTTCGGACACGTGCTCATATCTTATTGATTCTAAACATGTTATAGGAAGAATGATTGCTCACAATTTAGTTGTTAACTCATGATTTGTGTAATTTATGTAAATAAATGATCGCATTTTGTTTATGGATCAAATTGAACTGATCGAGTTGACTTACTTATTGTGTGTGATTCACTTTGCACAACTGAGATATTGACGGAAAATAAGAAGAATCAGTGATAAATTTCCATCCTGTTCCCCAACTGCCATTTGGAGAGGGGGTCCTGAAGAAGGGCGGGCCGCCGGGTGTGGTCCTGGTCTGTGGGTGGGCTCAGGGCTTGGATG